>NC_056462.1:14280737-14425737 GCF_018296145.1 Oncorhynchus tshawytscha | reverse complement strand
TAAATTATTTGAAAGATTTCAAATACTATTTGAACCCAGGTTTAGTACTGAGGTAATGGATTGGTGTTGTGTCCAAACAAGCACATCACACTTCAGGGTCAACCCTACCTCATGCCATAAGAGTTAGATCAGACATCGACTTAGCTCTGCATTTCCTCTCAAGAAGCCCACCTCAATCATAGAATAATACCAATAACACATTTCTAATACCCCGTGGAGTTCTGCCATGCAGAGTAACCTGGAACCAGTAGAAACTGTATCAAACTGGATTGATGATTGGATAATGATATGGTCTGGGAGATATTATTGGTTCATCATGTTAGAGGCCACTCTTCCAGCCAATCAGATTGTCACGCATAGGCATACTCTTTCAGCCAATCAGATTGCAAGGCTATATTATAAGGCTATTAGTACTCTCTCCTCCTCTATTTCAGGAGGAGTATGGGTGACCTCATCTTTCATGCAAGTAATCTCAGAAACACACAGCATCCAGAAATATCAATCTACAGTTACCGGATCCAGACAATTGACAGAAAACAGGATGAATGATGACGCATTTTCGTGATTAGGAATATGAATGTCTGTTTCTTATAATGATATAACTTTGCTTTGTTTTCATATAGGCCAATACATACTGTATGTATAAAATGTTCTGAATGCATGTCATTCTAATCTGGAACACTTTGTAGGTCAGGCTAAAAATCTATTATATTCCAATCTGTTAGTTATTGTTCAGGAGACGAAACAGCACAGCTGAAGTAAGTTCCCTGGGTGAATTTGAACACTTCCTAACACACAGACCTTAAGCAGATGTATTAAGATAAATAAATAATCTCTGAATAATTGTAGACTTGTGTATTCCCCTGATGAGTGCAGTGCACTTTGGCTGATACTGTATCACTTGGTGCCAGTCAACAATCAGACAGTACGGCTCCACGTCTGCATACATTGATTTTCATACATTAACTTCACAGGGCCCATATTCATAAAGCATCTTGGAGTAAGACTGCTGATCTAGGATCAGTGTTAATTTTCAGATTTTTTTTTTTAACCTTTATTTTACTAGGCAAGTCAGTTAAGAACAAATTCTTATTTTCAATGACGGCCTAGGAACAGTGGGTACAGATTTGTACCTTGTCAGCTCGGAAACTGCTCGAACTTGCAACCTTTCGGTTACTAGTCCAACGCTCTAACCACTAGGCTACCCTGCCGCCCCATCATATTGAATAGGATTAGATGGACAAAGGAGACCTGGTCCTAGATCAGCTCTCCTACTCAGATGTTTTGTAACTAAGTAACAAGACCTGTTCAATTCATTCCAACATATACAGTGTCAAGATAAAGTATGTGAACCCTTTTGAATGATCTGGATTTCTGCATAAATTGGTCAAAAAATTTGATCTGATCTTCATCTAAGTCACAACAACAGACAAACACAGTCTGCTTAAACTAATAAGAAAAATACAATAGTTTCTGTGTTGTCTATATATATCTATATCTATCTATATCTGTCTATATTGAATTTACACATTCACAGTGTAGGTTGTCAAAAGTGTGTGAACCTCTAGGCTAATGACTTTTCCAGATCAAATTTATGCAGAAATCCAGGTATTACCAAAGGGTTCACATACTTTTTCTTGCCACTGTATATATTTTGTACCCCCTTTGCAATCTTGTCCCCTGAAACATGACCCACCGAACCTTGCTTAACACTTAACCTGGAAGCCAGCCGCACCAATGTGTCAGAGGAAACACTGTTCAACTGATGACCGAGGTCAGCCTGCAAGCACCCAGCCCGCCACAAGGAGTCGCTAGAGCGCAATGAGCCAACTAAAGCCCCCCTGGCCAAACCATCCCCTAACCCGGATGACGCTGGGTCAATTGTGCATTACCCTATGGGACTCCCGATCACGGCCGGTTGTGATTCAGCCTGGGATCGAACCAGCATCTGTAGTGATGCCTCTAGCACTGCGATGCAGTGAATTAAACCCCTGAGCCACTCGGGAGGCCTTTAAATACAGTGCTGAGACAGCCAGGGGTCGAACCTAGAATCTTCTAATCCGTCGTCAGACACATTTTCCAATGTGCCACTGTCCCCGATCATTCACATTCCTTAACAAATCCTCCTTACAGTCCTATGTGCCATCCAAATAACCTTATTGTGCACTGTAAAATGATGCTTCAGTGGGATCTTATCGACGTCACATTGTCTATGCTCAAATATGTTTTCAGTTTGATCAAACACAGCACATGTTTATCCTACCCGGCCCTAACATGGCTGTGTTCCTAATGCCATTTTGCATAGCAATCCCTCCAAGCTATAACCCACCAAGGCGCCAGCTCGCTCGCATGACTGTGGTGGCAAAGACCATTTCTAATTTATAAAAGCCAAAAGGATATATTCAAAATTCATGAACAATCTGTCTGGTAACAACCAGTGATTTCTGTGACTGTGGGGCAGTAAGTAGTGAAACGATGGGGACGGATGGTGCAACACAAAGGAATGTTCTGCCTCCACTCATTACACAGGGAAACACACTCTGAACGAAGGAGAGGAGAGAGAGATTCATAGTCAGACTTCTCCTCCCTAGGCTCTTTCTATAACTTTCTTCATACTCAATGCTGTTTGAGTATAAAATCCTTTAGAAAAATGTCAGAACAGCTATGGTGAAACAAATTGCTGGCAACAAGAGGCCTAAAACTCCTTGAAATCTTGTAATTCATTCCCAGAACTAAACAAACAATGAGTGAACAATGAGGGAGAATGATTACTATTTTGTTTTACAAGCCTAGTCAATTCAACCCACCATCTGCCCTCATCATGGAAAAGTTTGTGCCGACAACCTTCTCTGCGTAAAACATTATTTCACCCCTCGTCACTGTTGCGAGAGTAATTGAAGCAGACCGCAGAGGGGTTATAAAACTAGTCTGTTTCACATTCTCCAGGATTCTTGGTTTCGTGACTGAGAGAGGTTGTTTGTTAAAAGAGCAGTTCCCGGCACTGGCACTGGCTTCAAGTCATGAAATAAGCATAGTGACCTTCACTTCAACCCCACTGCATTTTGAGGTATAATAAGATTGTCACTCCAATAAATATATGTAAATTGAGAAGTTTCCCTGATATCTGCACTCTGTGGTAAGAAATGCAGTCCTTGTCTTCACTGCTGTAAATGCACATACATTCGTTAAAAAAATAACAAGCACATTCCTTAAACAATTTGTTAACAAGTATCTCTAATAAACATGAGCTCAAATCCCACATCCTTGACTTTCTCTGCTTCCCTGCACCGAGCTAGACCCAGATCACATTCGCTGTTGTGGTTCAATCTATTCAAAGCGGAGCCTAATGTTCAACTAAACAAGTTTCAACTGGAATAAATCAATTGAAAACCTTCAATTGGACAAAGAAAAGAGAGCCTAATTGACTATTTACCTATTTACTCAGATAACAGATCTGTATTGAAATAGTTATCCTAGGACTATACACAGATGGCCGTTGTGTTTTTCAAATGATGGCCTTGTGATAACTTGTCGTAGAGATTATTTTTTAAAGAAACTTCAGCCAAATACATTCCTGTTGTCATTCATCTTCATTGTGTTATCTTTCTTTGGACAAATGGTTTCACCTGACTAAATATTTAGCGCTGACTTGCACCTTTCTGAAAGCTTTTGTAGGAATTAGTGGAGCTTTTGGACTTAATCCTCTCACACCATTTCTCACTTCTTAAGAATCTTAATTAGAACCATTTATTCACAGGCCACATGTTTTACAGCAAGGAAAGAGAGAAATAAATATATATAAATAAGAGATAGAGAGAGGGGAGCCAACTCCAGTATGAAAAAATGAGAGAAGTTAAGCTAGCTCAATGTGGAGCATGATGAAGAAAATGAGTTTCCACAGCGGACATCACATTTATACTTTGTCGTTATTTTACACTGTTGAGTTATTCTTAACGACTTTTGGTCACTCTGAAATACTGAGAATGACTGATTTGCATTGCCATCTAGTGGAGCATACGTGAGTACTCAGATTGCAGATCAACCGAACTACACCTGTGCCCAAGTCATCCATTGTGATGGATTAGAAAAGTGAGCAATGGAAAGTATATAGACCTTTTCCATATCCAATCAGATTGAAGCATGGGCGGCATTTGTCAAGAACGTCAACAAGAAGTAACCATCAGTTACGTTGTAAAACTTATTTTTGATGTTTAGGAAGTTTTAGAAATGAATATATCGTTATTAATACAATAACTGCGTTGTTTTTGACCAGTTGGATTTAATTAGATTATCAATTTTTTGTTTTTAATTTTATCAAGAGCTTTCGTTTGGAATGGATGCGCGTGGATTCATTGTTTGTTTATAGTGAATCATGAGATCAGCTGACTAACGTTAGCTAGCTAGCTACCAATTTCTGGTTTAGCAAAGCAGCCAACGTTACAATGTGTTTGGAAATTGTCGTCCAGTATTCATGCTTCCCAAATGACATTTGAAACGAACTCTTATTCCAAGCTATAGCTGGCAGCGGTAATAGCTAGTTGTTAGCTAGCTAGCTTGCTTGCTAGTTAGCATTAGCTTTGTTTTCAGCAATCTCACCTATTGACCCAGTGAGTGTAGGACACTGGACAAGTTGCTGTGGCTAACTAGCTTACCATTACAAATATGCCTTGTACTTGTGGCAACTGGAGGAGATGGATTCGGCCTCTGGTCGTTCTTCTATACTTTCTGGTTGTGCTTGTCGTCTTACTACCCCTGTGCATCTGGGAACTACAGAAATCAGAGGTCAGTTGGTATCATTGCAGCCCAATCATATCGTTACTTGACACTGAATAGCCTAGTCCGTGCTTTGTTGTTTGGATGTTGATTATATACGTAATTTATACCTTTTAGGTTGGTACCCATAACAAAGCATGGTTCATAGCTGGGATATTCGTGTTCATGACCATACCCATATCACTATGGGGGATCCTGCAGCATCTTGTAAACTATACTCAACCAGAGCTACAGAAGCCAATTATCAGGTAAGTGAAAGACTACTCTGTCACAGCTGTAGGATAGTATTACTTCATTACCGTCATGGGTTTGTGTCTTTATCTTGAATGATGTACAATATAACCTAACTGATTGTGAATGATCTCGTCTCCTTTTAAAAACATTTTTTTTACAGAATATTATGGATGGTCCCCATTTACAGTTTGGACAGTGTAAGTAATGCCTTCAATTCTTGATCATGTAGCTAGATGTTCTTAAAAGTCAACATTGGTTTATTGTTAAGTTACAAATATTTGACACAATAAGTTAACAGAAGAAGTCACTGTAGCATTGACAGTAGTAAAACTGAAAGCGCTTGACATGAGCGTGGCACTTCAATTTGTTTTGTTATGCTAATTATCATCTGCTATGCTCAGCATTCCCCCCTATCATAAAATTTCCATTATCCTACTTCCCAAAGAATGAGAACAGAGCTCCTTTAGAAAAACAAAGCAAGAGAAACAAAAAATTGCTGTAAACTGACTTTTCAGAGTAAATGTTTTCAATAGTTTCAAGTGTTCACTATTATCATGCAACATATCATATCATTGAGATAATGTAATGGTCCATCTATGATCCCATTCCTCTCCTTGTCTTCCTCTCCCACCCTCTCCCTTTCTCTCTCACACAGTGGATTGCGTTGAAGTACCCCAGCATTGCCATCTACGTGGACACATGCAGGGAGTGCTACGAGGCATACGTCATCTACAACTTCATGATCTTCTTGCTCAACTACCTGGGAAACCAGGTACACATTCTTGTCATGACCTGACTGAGAATGATCCCAGACCTGTTTGTTCTAACATTCCAATCATGGCCACTCTTTGTCCTATGCCAAACATAAGTCTAGCACAAACACATCTGGATCCCAGGCTAGATTGAGTAGCCTACATTTATTTCAATATCCTCACACTGTAATTCCTCTCTTCTCTTTATTTTTCTCTCACTCTCTCAACCATGGGTAACCAGTACCCCAGCCTGGTACTGATGCTGGAGGTGCAGGAGCAGCAGAAACACCTTCCTCCCCTCTGCTGCTGCCCGGCATGGCCCATGGGAGAGTGAGTTTGTTGCTTTTATAGTTTTTGTAGTTCTTTAAGTGTATGTGTGCTATAATGAACAGGCCCCTGTACCAGATCTGTTAGTGCTGTGCATTTGGCATGAGCACACATAGGGGTTGGCTTTACTCATAGAGATAGAGGACGCAACATTGTATCTGTCCCATTAGGGTGTCTGTGGGAGCATGGGCAGGGCATTGATGCTATCTCCATTTTGAAGTAGTGAATTTTCTTCTACTACTTTTATCTGTTGGTATACAAAATTAAATGGTCATACTGCCACCTAGAATGTGTTGTTTGAACAGATATAAAGCCCAGGTTGGCAAATTTACTGCCACCTGTGGTTAAGGAATGTTCACTTATAATTCATTGGCTGATGCCTCCTTATGACCTGGATGGATTTATGTGATCCTTCCTTAAACCATAGGAAGTCCCACCCAATTGACTATTTCAAAATGGTGAAAGTCCTTAATGGCACTGTCCATGCTAAAACTGGCTTTTGGCCATGAGAGTCCTCTATCAATATCTATGGCATTACTGCGGAATCAGCCAGGCTAATAAGGAGCTATAATATTATCCATACCATGTGTTATAAATTCACATTTTAGGATGAAGGTCTATGTTTTTGTGCAGCAATAAACTACCACTTCTTTGTTTTACGTGTTATGAATGGATATTTTAGGATTAATAACATGTTTTTATACCACATTGATGTGTTTTAAGTATACATTTATATTTCAGGCTCATAATCAAAACAGGAAGTTGGGTGTTAAAGTGGCTCCAGTCTGTGTGGCCTCCATTTTGAGTCTCTTTCTAGAAGGTTCACCTTCAAGGTGTTTGTTTGGCTGCTTGAAGTCTCTCCAAGTCTCCATTGCTACTTGCCAGCTTCAAACGAGCCCCAGTCAGGCAACAACAGGAATATGTAGCATGTCTGCCTGTAGTTGATTTAAGAACAGAACCAGAAGTGTTTGCAAGTGGAACAACGTGTTCTCATTTAGGAAAAATGCACCAGCCTAAAGAACAGAAAGACCGCATTAGGCTCATCTGTTTTGTTTACTCTGCATTTTAACTAATGCTCTGCATCTGCAATTTTAGCCACATGTATTGCAACATCTTTATTCATAGGATGCTATTGATTTTAAGAAATTCATGAAAAACAAAGCTGGTGATTAGTAAGATGTTAGTGCTATTTTATAGTGGGAAAAAGCTAACATTTTGTGTGAATGTCTTTCCTTAATAATGTGTACTGTGTTTTCCTATTGCAGGGTATTGCTATTGAGATGCAAGCTGGGAGTGTTGCAGTACACGGTTGTCAGACCAGTCACAACAGTTATTGCCTTGTAAGTGTTTTGCACAGGATCTGTTTTCCATTCAGGATGGACTTATGTTATATGCCTAAGTGTTGAATGTACATGTGCCCAGAGAGACAGCAACCTTACCTTGGTCCAGGGCCAGCTCTGTCTCTCTTGACTTCTGGGTCGGCCAGTCCAAGCAGATGATCATTTGTTCAGATGATGACGAAACATAAATATGTACAAAAAGGAAAAATACGAAAGGCATGCCCAAACCTAAAGATTTTAAAATGAAAAAAGTATCATGGCCACCATACCAACCAGCAGCCTTACGGCTCTCCAAGCTGCCACCCCTTGGGGGACTAGAAGTGGTTTGTTTGTAGTGTGCGGTCTAAACTACCTAACCTATTCCCAAACACTCACCACATATAAATGTACTTTTTGTATCAAGTCATATCACATGTCTCCATTCACTATCCTGTAGGATATGTCAGCTCTGTGGTGTGTATGATGAAGGTAACTTCAGCTCAACCAATGCATGGACGTACCTGGTGATATTCAACAATATGTCCCAGCTGGTAGGTTCTGTATTTTTCACACTTGTCTCCACATTGCTGTAAACTTCCTGTCACCATACCACCACCACAAAGATAACATTAAATATTTAGCATTCAGTAAGTGATCTCTTTCTCTATCATTCTCTCTCCCAGTTTGCCATGTACTGTTTGGTCCTGTTCTACAAGGCCCTAAGAGAGGAACTGGCCCCCATCAGACCAGTGGGGAAGTTCCTGTGTGTCAAAATGGTGGTGTTCGTCTCCTTCTGGTGAGTGCTTTTTTTGGGGCTGCCATTTTGGATCACCTGCATCTACCTCCTAGCCTGGTTCCAGATCTGTTTGTGCTGTCTTGCCAACCCCTGTGGTCAATGTCAAGCCATTGACATAGCACAAACCGATCTGGGACCAGGTTATCGACCTCCATGGTTAATAACATCCTTGTATACCAGTCAATGTGTCTGCCATTCATGGATCTAGCATTGTTACCCATTAAAGTAACATGGTTTTCGCTGCCCATTTGTATTTCTTATACAACTTTCTTTCAGAATTGCATGTGTAGGACTTGTTAACAAAGTATGTTTTATTTTAGGAATAAGGCCTGTTTTTCTTTTGAAGCCAGAAGGAGGCTAGTACCAGCTACATTTATGCCTTTACTAGACTATGGGGATATTTTATATATGAATGCTTCCGCTCAGTGTTTGAGATCAATTGACACCCTTTACCATGGCACTTTGAGATTTATTTTAAACTGCAAAACCCTTACGCACCACTGCACTTTGTATACCAGGGTTGGCTGGCCTTCTCTAGTCACTTGTAGGCTCAGGCACTGGTATACTTTTATTTACAAAGCCATTTTGGGTTTACTACCTTTTTATTTGGGCATTTTTATTGTTCAGAAATGTGGTGGGTCGTCTCTTCGTTCGCTGGACTTTATTCTGCTAACTGTTCCAAATGTCCGAACTGAATTTGGTAAAACTTTTATGTACTCTGCGCCATCGTCTTGGAACGCCTTACAAAATACTTTTAAACTGGAAGAACTTGTCCCGATTGGTGTTTTTAAATCACTGTTGAATGATCTTGAGACTGATTCAGTAAATTTGCTGTGTTTGATTTTGTTATACTCTTGTGAATTCTATGGTTTTTACTAGATTACTTAAAGTTTTTCATGTTTGTCTGTCATTTTTGTAATGACTTGGTGCTGCCTATCTTGGCCAGGACGCTCTTGAAAAAGAGTTTTTAAATATCAATGAGCCCTTCCTGGTTAAATGTTTTAAAGCTGTGTGGATTATAGCCAGTAATTGGGTTCATGTGTTCCCTGTGTTGGCTGCAGTGTAGAGGATTGATTATTTCCACTCTGTTGTCTGGAATCTATCTTAGGCAAGCTGCTTTCATCGCTCTCCTGGTCAAGGTTGGAGTGATCTCAGAGAGACACACGTGGGACTGGGACAGTGTGGAGGCTGTAGCTACAGGCCTACAGGTAATGCAAGACAATACCAACACTGTATAACGCCATAGTAACACTTTTACTACAATGCTACATAATGACTTGTTTTGTATAAGGTAATATCTGTTGAGGCTTGTGGTCTCAAGCCCCTAGAAAACGAGATGATTCATCTCAAGGACTTCTATCCTGTGCAAGACTTCTAAATAACTAGATATGAGAATAGACTTGCTTTGCTATACAGTCAAGCTTTCATCCATACTTCATCCAGGACTTCATCATCTGTGTGGAGATGTTCCTGGCGGCCATCGCCCACCACTTCAGCTTCACCTACAAGCCCTACATCCAGGAGGCTGAGGAGGGATCCTGCTTCGACTCCTTCCTGGCCATGTGGGACATCTCTGACGTCAGGGCTGACATCTCTGAGCAAGTCCGCAACGTGGGTTAGTTCTCATCCCATTTGGCTTGACTCAATAGCAGTCCTGCATGAATGGAATCAAAGAAGCCGCTGTTAAGAACTTTGTTTGACAAGGTTTCCTCTCAGAACCAAGTGCGTTGGCTAGCTACTCCATTTATGTTCATAGAATGTCATGACAGAATAGAAAATGGCTACCCTCAAAATCTTCAAGACTTTGATAGATTTCCTTATTATGTGAGTATATTGCCATTCTCATATCTTCAAACACATTCTTTCTTTCCTGATACAGGGAGAACCGTTATGGGCCGACCTAGGAAGACCTACTTCGGTGAGGCGGAGGACGACAGCGAGCGCTCAGGCTTGCTTTCCCCAGGCTCCATGGACGCCATCGGTCCCACGGAGGCCTTGTCCAACCCGGTGTCCCCCAAGGGTCGGTACCAGGGCCTGGGCAAAACCCAAACGCCCCACTCCCTGTCAGCCCCCGCCGGGCTCAGCAATGCTCAGTGGGATGGAGAGGAGAGGGAAGACAATGGTAGACAAGCTCCAGAGCCCAGAAACACCAACAATGAGCCAACAGGCTCGGTTACAGACGACCTTGTCGTTATCACCTAGCTTAGCGTCATCGCTAAAATCCTCCAATGGGAACTCTGAATGCACGTTATACCAAACACAGTTGGGCAGGAACCAAGTATGGCCTCGACTACGTTTCCCCTACAGACGATATTTGGCTAACCGGCACACAAGCGATGAAAAAGGCACGTGTTAATTAAGCAATATTGTAGTGTCATTCGTCCACCACGGCAGATGCAGATGGACCTCTGTCAATGACAGCTCGAAGAATGTTCATAAGCTTTCGTAAAGGTCTCATGACACTTATGATATTTTTTCTTGTATCTGTATTGTACTACTGAGTCATAATGGTAAAGTATGGTACGTCAATACCTTATTTTAGTATGACCCCTCTTCATTGTAATGGGTCTGGACTTCAAGTTCAAAAGCCGGTGAGAGATTTGACCAGTATACTTGTTCTATAATAGCACCTGGGTGATATCACTACAAACTCGTTAATCATTTACCAAGGGTTTTAGTTGTTACGAAAACGTTCAAAGTATATATGTAGCTTTTAAACTGAAAACTATACAAAATACTGGTTTGCACCAATGATTGGTTTATAGACAGTACCACTCATTCTAGGGTTTTTCTTTATTTTTACTATTTTCTACATTGTAGATTAATAGTAAAGACATGTAGTAACCCCAAAATGTTTTTATTTGGGATTCTTCAAAGTAGCCACCCTTTGCCTTGATAGCTTTGCACATTTTTGGCATAAAGAAAAACCCTTGAAAGAGTAGGTGTGTCCATACTTTTGACTGGTACTGAACATCATTGGGTTGCGCATGCTTGAATATGGTCTTCGAACCTATTGTACAGATTTTGAAGCATGAAGCTGTGTCTCAATTTGGCATTAACGCTAACAGCCTCGATCGTCTTCTCAGATGCCTTGTTCTATGTATCCACTATCAAGTAATTCACATTTCACGTCTACCTCATTTGTAAATATAAACTGATGTTACATAGTCATGGTTATAGATTTACCATTTTAATTTCTGTTTTAAGCTTTTCAGGGATATTAGTTGTGATTTACCGTACTGAAAGGGATTGATATCAGTCTTTTACTAGATTCATTGTCATCCATTAGTAGAATGTCTTCCTATCGGGAATGTGTGTCAAGTGTGTGCAGCTATTGCCTTACCTAATGTTTGTCACAAAGCATTAACCTTCAGTGGGAAGTACATCAAACGTATCAGCACCTTTGTCTTTGAGAGTTCAACTCAAGATTCCAAACATTCACCCTCCAATAAATGAAATGAAATGTGGCTGTCAGTTTTTGCTAGTGTCAATAAGAAAGACAATGTTTGATCATTATGATTCTTTGAGATAATGCAAGTGCTGATGCAAAACATTTTAATGAAGTCTGCAACCATAATCAAGAGACGTCATTCCAAAACAAGATTATGAACACACTGAAGACCAAAACGTCTCAAGATGAGCACATCTTAAAACATGTAAATGTCTTTGTGAAAGTCCTGAGAGAAGGCATATTGAGATGGTAGCTATTGTGGGGTCATTTTAGAGCTGGCGCTTCCGGAGAATCCATAGTCCAATCCCTTCCCCTCCACGACATATATGCAGTTCACTCATAATATAGAACCCAGAGTGATACCTTGACCTCTCTCCCAGTAAGACTGAGTGGACTTGATGCTCTTGTAGAATCAAAAGCACTGCAACTCCCTCCTTTAAAACACCTATGAAGATGACTCTTGTACTGTTCATATCACCAGACATCTACTTATCGGACTCTAACAGAATCCACAGTCCCGGTCTCCCCAGCCTCTTCCTCTATACTGGCTGATATGGAGATGGAGCTCTTCTGCAGGGTGACGGCCAGTCGTACCCAGTCTCCCTCCCTCACTGCCAGGGGCTGGTGCAGCACCACAGCAGCCTGCTTCCAATGGGAGTCCTGGTTGAAGGTGCTCAAGCTGATCTCCTCGTTCAGGTGGATCTGGTACCAGAAGGGCACAGCAGTCACCCTGCCTGAGGCACTAGCCTGGACCTGGGAGAAACACACAGAGTCAGGGCCATAGAAATAGACTACTGTAATCAGCAAAAAAATAAACATCCTCAACTGCGTTTAGTTTCAGCAAAACTTAACGGAAATATTTGTATGAACATAAGATTCAATAACAGACAAACTGAACAAGCTCCACAGACATGTGACTAACATAAATGGAAATGTGTCCCTGAACAAAGCGGGGGTCAAAATCAGAAGTTATATATCTGGTGTGGCCACCAGCTGCATGAAGTTCTGTAGTGCATCTCCTCATGGACTGCACCAGATTAGCCCGTTCTTGCTGTGAGATGTTACCCCACTCTTCCACCAAGACATCTGCAAGTTCCCGAACATTTCTGGGGGGAATGGCCCTATCCCTCACCCTCCGATCCAACAGGTCCCAGACGTGCTCAATGGGATTGAGATCTGGACTCTTCGCTGGCTGTGGCAGAACACTGACATTCCTGTCTTGCAGGAAATCACACACAGAACAAGCAGTATGGCTGGTGACATTGTCATGCTGGAGGGTCATGTCAGGCTGAGCCTGCAGGAAGGGTACAACATGAGGGAGGAGGATGTCTTTCCTGTAACGCACAGTGTTGAGATTACCTGCAATGACAACAAGCTCAGTCCGATGATGCTGTGACACACCGCCCCAGACCATGACGGACCCTCCACCTCCAAATCGATCCCGCGCCAGAGTACAGGCCTCGGTGTAACGCTCATTCCTTTGACAATAAATGCGAATCCGACCATCACCCCTGGTGAGACAAACCACGACTTGTCAGTGAAGAGCACTTTTTGCCAATCCTGTCTGGTCCTGCAATGGTGGGTTTGTGCCCATAGGTGACGTTGTTGCTGGTGATGTCTGGTGAGGACCTGCCTTACAACAGGCCTACAAGCCCTCAGTCCAGCCTCTCTCAGCCTATTGCGGACAGTCTGAGCACTGATGGAGGGATTGTGCGTTCCTGGTGTAACTCGGGCAGTTGTTGCTATCCTGTACCTGTCCCGCAGGTGTGATGTTCAGATGTACCGATCCTGTGCAGGTGTCGTTACACGTGGTCTGCCACTGCGAGGACGATCAGCTGTCCGTCCTGTCTACCTGTAGCGTTGTCTTAGGTGTCTCACAGTACAGGCATTGAAATTTATTGCCCTGGCCACATCTGCAGTCCTTATGCCTCCTTGCAGCATGCCTAAGGCACGTTCACACAGATGAGGAGGGACCCTGGGCATCTTTCTTTTGGTGTTTTTCAGAGTCAGGACACGAAAGAGACCTTTCTACTAGGTTTTCATAACTGTGACCTTAATTGCCTACCGTCTGTAAGCTGTTAGTGTCTTAATGACCGTTCCACAGGTGAATGTTCATTAATTGTTTATGGTTCATTGAACAAGCATGGGAAACAGTGTTTAAACCCTTTACAATGAAGATCTGTGAAGTTATTTGGATTTTTACAAATTATCTTTGAAAGACAGGGTCCTGAAAAAGGGACGTTTCTTTTTATGGTCAGGGCCACAGCTCAGTGGAAGTACTGACACGGCCAAGGGATCTGGCAACTCAGTGTTATCCTCAGTATAATGTGTTAGCAGACAATGGTGCCATTTACCATGCATTTTTTTTTTTTCGATGAATGTTTCAGACAATATCTGATAATGTATCTGTAACTAAAAGAATGTCGAGTTGGGTCTTTACCTTGACGTCTCTGTTGGTATAGTTGGCGTTGGTGTTCATGAGGTCCAGGATAAAGAGTTCTACAGAGTCACTGAGATGTCTACACTGCAGAGTGGACAAGTCCAGAAACACATGGACTGGAACCTAGGAAGGAGAGAGATCATATCATTGTTACATATTAGATGTCCATTCAGCGGACATCTATACAACCCTACATCTGAGACTAATTCAACCCCTTTAAACAGAATGACAAGGCAGTCCATGTAGTCTAGTTCAGTATTTCCCAAACCTCTCCAGCTTGTTTCACTCGTCGTCAGGTGTTTTTAACAAAATCTCCAACTCTTAGAACTCTTTTAGAGTTGTGTACATCATGTGACCTGCAGCAAACGCACCGCTATACTCTAGAAAGCAGGAGGAGAGTGCTCATCAAGCGACAGAGCGGGAGTGTCACTGTCACAGAGAACAAACTAATGCCGCCGCCTCCATGTCACAACTCCCGGTGTCTCCGCCGCTCTCCGTTTGATGTCATTGATGTAATGCTTCCTGATGGATCCAGGTAGGGATGTCCTTACGTGAAGCCGTGTGAATGCTTTTCCCCAGAGTGACAGTCGTGCCCTTGTCTGAGCTCTTCAGAGACAACATCTGTTTAAACAAACTGCCGTCCCACGGGAGCCAACGCCGAAAATTAGAGCGCCAACATGACACCGGAAAAGACAGACAACTTAAAAGGATTTCGCAGCTCGACGTAATACGGACGGAAAGCCAGATAAAAGAAAACATGAGAAGTCTCAACGTAGAAGGTTGCATTGCAAGCAAAATGGGTTTTAAAAACCCATTTTGACAAAAAAGCACAGTAAAAAGGTCAGTTTAAATGTATTGTGCCCTTTCAAATTGGTTCACTTGAGCTCAACTGCAATACAGCAGACCAAGAACCACTAACAAGTACTGTGAAAGAAACTATAAGAAAACAATGTTTAGATTTCGTCCAGAATATTGGGGGGGGGCAGCATTATATATCAGCAGACATCTTGAGTGAAGATGTTACAACCCTCAGGCAACATGTTGCTGTGTCTCAGGAGCCTGTCCTTTGAATCAGAAGAATGATGCAAGGTACAAAGAGCATTGAGGCAGCTGTCAATAGTATGACTATTGCATCATTGACATGAGAGGGAATAACATATATGAGAGGAGACATGTTGAGCGAGAAAGGGTTGGGAGTTGTGTCACGTAGAATGAATTTCTGAGTTGACCATACTTTTCCCCCTAACCATGCAGTAATTTACTATATGACTTTGTTAGTTATCAGAGTATAGTGCATTCACATTTAGAGCTGGGGAGTGTGACTACAGCCAGGAGGTTTTCCTGACAATGTGACAGGACTCGGTCCTCTGTAGCTCAGTTGGTAGAGTATGGCACTTGCCCTCAGAACAGCCTCAATTCGTCAGGGCATGGACTGGCCCATGTTGAGTCCAATGCTTCCCACAGTTGTGTCAAGTTGGCTGGATGTCCTTTGGGTGGTGGACCATTCTTGATACACACGGGAAACAATTGAGCGTGAAAAACCCAGCAGCGTTGCAGTTCTTGACAAACTCAAACCAGTGCGCCTGGCACCTACTACCATACCCTGTTTAAAGGCACTTAAATATTTTGTCTTGCCCATTCACCCTCTGAATGGCACACATACACAATCCATGTCTCAAGGCTTAAAAATCCTTTTTTAACCTGTCTCCTCCCCTTCATCTACACTGATTGGATTTAACAACTGACATCAATACGGAATCATAGCTTTCAACTGGATTCACCTGGTCAGTCTCATGGAAACAGCTGGTGTTGATATTATTTTGTACACGGTGTAAAGAGATATATTTATTTATATATAAAAACGGTGTGGTTTGAGGCTTGAATGCTGATTCACTGAAAGCTGTGGTATATCAGACTGTATACCACAGGTATGACATAACATTCATATTTACTGCTCTAATAACCAGTTTACAATTGCAATAAGGCTCCCCGGGGGTTTGTGGTATCTGGCAAACATACCACAGCTAAGGGCTGTATCCAGGCACTTTGTGTTGCAACGTGCATAAGAACAGCCCTTGGCCATATACCACAACCCCTCTGGCCTTATGAGGCCTTACCTCTGGCTTAACTATATCATTAAAACCTCAGGCCCTAGTGACAAAATATGCAAGGCAGGTGGGGAGATGCAGTAAGCATGCAGCGGATCTGGGGAGGTGTGTCAGTAACTCACAGTGAACTGGTTGATGAACGGGGCGATGTTGAAGCCCAGTGTCGGCTCCTGGCCCTGGACAGCACTCTCCAGCAGCAGGGTGTCAGACTCCACCAGCATCCCGTACAACACTATTCTCTCTGGGAAGATCTGACCGCCGTCCTCCAACAGGCACCTGCCATGGATGGACCCCACCATAACAATCAAACTATTGTACAAAAAAAGGGACAGATTCTTCCGAACCCAAATAGTCTATTTTTCCCAATGTGACAACACTGAAGATTCAATATCAATATTTGAGATGCTGCAATGTGATCCACAATCCCACCTCATTCTTAAAACACTATCAAAATCCACCAGCACTTCATACACTCTACCCGGTTACTACCAAAATTACCTTTCCCAGCAGTGCTTGCGCCATCTTCCTACCTGGCTAGTGTGGCTTTCTCCATCAGCTTCTGCCTCACTAAGCCACATGTCTCCACACAGTCTAATATAATGGCGCTCCACAGCTTCTCCCTGGAGGGTCTCTGGAGCACCGCCTGCTCATCCTCCACCTGGTTCAGCCAGAACTCGAGAGCCTCCTCTGGGACACCGTTGGCCCTGGCCAGCCTCCTGAGCACCGCCTGGTGCTGGGTCTTCTCTACCGAACTATAGGCCTTCACCTGGCCCTGACTGGCTGCCATGAGGGAGAGAACAGAGAAGCCCTCGGACACGTCCAGCACATAGAAGGGGTCGGGACCAGGGTCCATAGGGCCACTGGGGGGGTCAGTGAGAGGCATGACCTCTAACCCTTGACCCTGGCTGGGACCCTGGACCGAACGAGCGTCTTTCAGGTTGGTGATGAGTTTAGCCAGTGCCCTGCGGAAACTATCGTGGTAGGGCTGGTTGTTGAGGAGGGCCATTTCAGCACACTCAAGCATGGTGTAGTCTCGAGGTCCACTGCTCTGCTCTGTCCCAAGACAAGCTAGGGCGCTGCACAGTTCTGCCTCGGCGTTAAGGCTTGGGTTGGGATTGCCGCTCGGGCCTGGGTTGTTTCTAGGTTTGTCTGGATCCAGACAGTCGTCTAGACGGAACTCTCGTCCGTCTCTTGCTACGGCAACGCTGCAGAGTCTCAGGTAGGCGTCCCGGCAGGAGATCTCCACGATGAGCTCGTCACCAGGCCTCAGGGGAAAATCTGACGAGACATTTCATTTTATGGCTCATTTGAATAAGGACAGATACAAACCTATTGACATTGAATAAACAACCATCCAATGTGTTGCACCATCACTTAAATATTTTGCCCATTCAACCTCTGAATGGCACACATACACAATCCATGTCTCAATACTTTAACATGTCTCCTCCCCTTCATCTACACTGATTGAAGTGGATTTAACAAGTGACCTCAATAAGGGATTATATCTTTCACCTGGATTCACCTGGTCAGTCTGTCAGGGAAAGAGCAGGTGTCCATAATGTTTTATACACTCACTGTATATACATTTGTTGTGATGTGTGTGACCCTTTTCTAAGTCTAATAAATAAAGCACGTAAAATTGCAAATGACAAATTCTTGGCATATCATAAGTAACAAGTTGATTTCTTTCTTTTTTATAAGGCCTTATTGCACACATGACTGTTTATTCATGAACCACAACAACAAGTAAACAGAACTGGCATGGACCAAGATGCTTTGCCACTGCACAAAAAGAAAGAGAGGAAGAGAGGAGAGCGAGGGAAATGAGATTCAGGAGGGGGGGAGGCACACAGACAGAGAGACATTCCTGTAGGAATATCTGTCATCGCGTAAGCATGTGGCTTGTCGTTGTCAGGGGGCGCTTGGGGAAAATACATATGTATAGCCTATAAGAGATTCATGAACACTAAAGAGTGTCACAGGCGATCCCGGTGCACCTGTCTGTCTCGCCACGGCAGCCGGGAAACGGATGTCGATGATCATCGGGAAAAATAGCAGGGATGGTGTCTGGTGGGTCCCTAGACGCTGCCCCTGTCAATTAGCAACACTGCTGTACAGAAACACTGAGCTCAGCAGCTGAATGATGGTGCATCTCAACGACAACACCACGGTACAACTTCACTTTGCTGTTCTACGTCTGGAAGGAGCACAATAGCCTGACAGGATAAAGGAGTACAGAAAGGTTTGCAGACAAAGGTCAAGCCTATTTGCGTAGAATTCATTCAATCCATTCGAATGTTCGCGGTTGTGAAATCCAGCTAGGCAAACCAAAGACAACCAATAACAGCCTCGAGGTTACAGTGTAAGTTGACTTCAGTCATTGCCTACTGTCTTCAATGGAATAGGTTTCTTCTGTATGTGGCCTACTGCCCCCGTTTGACAGAATGGGGAATTGCATTGCAAACATCAGAAGGGGACAAATATTACAGCGGAATATGTAACAACACCATTTGTATATATTATGTACAGTGTGTAATTTATTACTGCAATAGTTGTTCTGAGTGGATGTCAGGAGAATCTGTGTAGAACTTGACCAGTCTCTACAGTGCATTCTGTGCATCTCTACTGTATGATGAGAAGGGCTCTATGTAGAGATGTTTATGCACACTGCTCCCTACGCACTGCTCCCTACGCACTGCAACACTACATCATACTCCTACAGAGGAGTAGGGGGCAGGTGTCTAAATATACTACCTCACTGCATGTGTATAGGCACAGAGTGTACAAAACATTATGAACACCTGCTCTTTCCATGAAATAGACCAGGGGTAGCCAACTCTTACCCTACGAGGTCAGGAGCCTGCTGGTTTTCTGTCCTACCTGATAATTCATTACACCCGCCTGGTGTCCCAGGTCTAAATCAGTCTGATTAGAGGAGAACAATGATTTTTAAAAACAGCAGTGGAACTGGCTTCAAGGTCCAGAGTTGAGTTTGAGGGACACAGACTGATCAGGTGAATCCAGGTGAAAGCTTTGATCCCTTATTGAGGTCACTTGTTAAATCAGTATAGATGAAGTGGAGGAGGATATTTAAGCCTCGAGACATGGCAAAGGATTTAAGTTCCTTTCAATGGGGTATGGTAGTAGGTGCCAGGAACACCGGTTTGAGTGTGTCAAGAACTGCAACACTGATGGGTTTTTCACACTCAACAGTTTCCCGTGTGTATCAAGAATGACCCACCACCCAAAGGGCATCCAGCCAACTTGACACAACTGTGGGAAGCATTGGAGTCAACAAGGGCCAGCATCCCTGTGGAACACTTTCGACATCTTACAGAGTCCATGCCCCGACCAATTGGGGCTGTCCTGAGGGCAAAAGGGAAGGTGTTCCTAATGTTTTGTACACTCAGTGTACATACATGTCTTATATAAATGATCCTACTGTGTGGTGTCTGAACGGGGTAGATGGCCTGCTCCCAGCAGGTGTCCTCCTTAGGGCCGGTGGACAGGCTACTCTGCTGGTCCAGGTGGAGCTGGAACCACACGGCCAGGGCGTCCAGCAGACCCTCCCCAGTTACAGGTAGACGCACCCGGCTCACCTCCCTGGAGCACAGACCCTCCAGCTCCTGGGGTACAGTTAGCATAGCATAATACAATCACTGCTCTTGTATTCTTGGAACCTATAGCCAAATATCACGCTAACTAGCTTGTTTGATTTTGAAAAGCTTGAGAGAGTATGAGGCTTTTGACATATTGTTTTGTTATCAATATACAGAATCTACACACAGCAATGCCACTGTGAAGCTGTAAGTCGTTGCTGTTGATGATAACTAACAGTTCAGTAGATTCCCCATAGAGATGTAAATCTATATAAACATAAAGACGCTCTACTGCCGCTCACCTGCACGTTGTTGAAGTCTATGTCCAGGGCATTGAAGGGTTCAGTGAGGGGCGTGTAGCCTCCAGGCAGTCTGCTCAGTCTCTCTGTGGTGTAGGGCTCTGTGGAGTCATCCTCTGAGCTGCAGCTTACTGGGCTGTGGAGCTCTCCGGCTGCAGCCGTGGCCAGGCCTCCTATCTCAGACACACACAGCCTGCAGGCACATGGTTTTAAATAGATGGTATGACATGAATATTAACACCGGTGTCTGTTTACACACACACACACAACCTCCAGGGACATAAGGCCTTCAGCTGTTGTTCCACGTCAACAATGAAATATTCCAACAGATAAGGACACAAAAAGGTGAACAACATGTTGAACTTGTTGATGTTTGATCTACTGTTCTAAATGCTGAGGCATTAAAACGTGCTAAATAAATTATACCACTAAATCCATCGTTGAAGAACACTGTCTGACTGACTTAAGTTAGCCTTTATTAACAACAGAGGGACAGGTCACCTGTGATGACGGCGGATCTCCAGGCACTGGACAGCCATCCCAAACACAGTGGCTCCGGCAGGGATGACCCGGCCTGCTTGGGAGGGAGGCCTGGATGGGTCCTGGGTGCTCTGCAGTAGCAGGAGCAGAAAGTGAGCCTTCACGTCTTCATACATCAGGCCTCATGACAATAACTTTGCTATAATATGATTTTGGTTGTTGTTGCAATTTATATTATATGTTTACTAAATGCACTTCTCTGTAGGGAATCTTTATGTAAAGGATTTTCATCTATCCTTTCTTTTTCTTTTTTTTTTACCTCAAATGTAGTATCACATTGAGGCCATAGATGGCAGTGTTGACTTATATTGGCTGCAGCATTATGATATTGAGGAAGGTGGTTGATTGGTACTACTACTGTAACCTTAAAATGATTTTGGATTAATCTCTTTGCCAATAAACAAAGGATTTGGCTGGATAAAGGACATTTAATATAAGAGGATTGATGCTCCATAATCATTGTTTTACAATTGTGATTGTGACACAAAAATATAGCTAAAAGCCTCTTTTCAAGATTACTTTGCGATCACTTGTGTTGAATTGAGAGACAGACAATCCTGTTAAATGAATGAAAAACATGAACATGACTGGCATCTAAATCCACGGTTGTAATGAAACTGAAAATGTTATGAGAAAGTGTTGGGAAATAAATAATCAATACTAAAACCAAGTCATGTTACTTACTAATCATGGTAATGCTTTCAGACTTGCACTAAAGGGTGGCTTGTATTCACTAGTGTTGGAACTCAGTATGAACACAAAACTAATCCTCAAAATGGCTGCCTATGCTAGTTAATTACCTGTGGAGGCAAAAGCAGATGATTCCAGGCGTGTATAAGGCTCTCTATAATACCTTCACCAAATAGGCCGGCATCCACAGTCTCGGTGACAACCAGCGATACCCTACCACAGAAAACACATCACACAAACGGTACATACACATTAGAGGAGGACGCATAGGGACAGTTTCCAGGCCACAGACTACATTTTAGTAATTTAGCAGAAGCTCTTATCCAGAGCGACTTACATTAGTGCATTCATCTTAAAGTAAGCTAGGTCAGACAACACATCACAATCGTAGCAAGTACATTTTCCCTCAACAAAGTAGTTATCAGCATAGTCCGTTCTAGTAGGAAAAGACAAGTGCATTATTTGTATTTTATTTTGGGAGAGGACATGGAATTTATTCAAGATGCTCTTTAAAGAGGTACGGTTTCAGACATTTTTGGAAGATGGGCAGCGACTCTGCCATCTTGACATTGTATGGGGTTAAATTAAGTCTTGGACTGATGCCCATGCTCAATGGAGTCTCCATGTCTTTTTAGTCCAGGACTAGGCTTAATCTATGTCCAGGAAACTGGCCCATACAGATGTCAGAGTAAGAGGGAAGGTGAAAGGTCACCTCTTAGGGATGTCTTTAGGCACTTCCATCTCCAGCGACTTCATATGGAGGATCTTGATGCGTCCGTTCATTCCGTTAGCGGTGACCACCTCACAAGCCAGTTCGTACATGGTCTTGGACAGCTCACAGGCGTACACCTCAGCCGCCCCTGCCTTCTTAGCACACATTCTGTCCATAGAGAGACCAGAGAGGAACAAGGATTACAAGCAGTAACAAACGAATAGAAATGGACAGTCCACAGCCATGACAGTTAGTGTTTTTAACACAAACGTGGTCAATCCCAGAGCTGTGTAGATTTCTCTGGGATAGATACTAACCATTAAGATTGTACAACTTTAACCTAAGTCTTCATACAGCGTAGCCACTGTAATAAAACAAAAGATGCACTTAAAAGAATAGCCCACCCAAATTACAAAATGACATTGGTTTCCTTACCCTGTACGGAATGTACAAGGTATGACAGCAATCCATGCTTTGGTTGAGTTTTCCTGGCAGTGGCTGGCACAAATGTCCAAAGACCTCTTGCAGGTTAAGGGAAGCAATATGTATTTTGTCATTTGGATGAACTATCCCTTTAACTGTAATAGGCAGAAAGAAATCTCACCCGAGGATACCGGTCCCTGTGCCTATATCTAACACAGTGTTGCAGCCTCCCTCAACAGCCTTCTGGATGGCCTGCTGGTACTTGTGGTTCCTCCTGCGATCGTTGAGCATCAGGAAGTGCCAGCGCTCCACCAGCCAGTTGGCCACACGGTAGAAATTCTCCTTGGCCTCAGGGTAGTCCGGCTTCAGCTTCAGGGCCTTGTGGAAATGACCAGCGGCCTCATCCCGGAATCCCATTCTGGAGCGTGCATTGAAGATTGGAATGGAACAATTGTGAGCAATCTAAGAATACTGGGACACATTTACTAGGACACAGCGCTGTCTGGCTAGTTCCATCACTTTACACCACTGCATGCAAACAAACAATTAATTGTTTGACATGACAGAAAAGATAACTATAGTCTTGATCCTGTATTGAGCACAACCAGAGGTACAATATTACCCCACCATAACTCTGATTAGTAAAGTCAACCGAGTAAGCATGACGAGTAAAGTCTTCCCAGTTCCAAAGCCTACAGACAAGACACAGTCAGACTGTTGAGTGAGGGCTACCTGAACAGGTGTTCACCCATGCTGTTGATGATGACCTCATCAGTAGGGAAGAGCTCCAGAGCCTGTTCATAGCAGTCAAACAGGTCCTGGATGCGCCCCAGAGAGTCGAGCTCATCTGCCCATTTGAACAGAGTGAACCTAAAGGACTCCTGAAAAGACACACAAAAAACACACATTATAAATAGTTTATTGGTGATGTATTAGACTAATCTACAAATGACATCACTTGTCTTTTTCCTTCAGTGGTAAACATTCATATTATAACGTGCAGAGAGAATACACACTTCAACTTCAAAACAAAAGGGAGCCTAGCGGTTAGAGCTTTGGGCCAGTAACCGAAGTCGTTGGTTTGAATACCCGAGTCAACAAGGTTAGAAAATCTGATGTGCCATTGAGCATGGCACTTAACCCTAATTTGCTAAAGAAGTGCCATACTACTATGGCTGACCCTGTAAAATAACACATTTCACTGCACCTATCTGCTGTATGTGAAAACAAATACAAATCTAATTTTTAAAAATCTGAGAGTTCAAAGGGAATGTCAATTGTCAGACCGGCTATACACCATTCAGCCTACAGCAGGGCTCTACAACCCTGTTCCTGGAGAGATACCGTCCTGTAGGTTTTCGCTCCATCCCTAATATAGCACACCTGATTCTAATAATTAGCTGATTGATAAATTAAATCAGGTTAGTTACAACCTACAGGAGGGTAGCACTCCAGGAACAGGGTTGGAGAGCTCTGGCCTACAGGGTTTCCTTTGCTACCCACACTGGCAAAGTCCTTCAACACAGGAGCCAGGTTGAGGACGAGAAGGTAGTGGACAAAGGCGGTTCCATAGTCTTGGTTGAACAGACACTGCTGGGCACTCTCCAGTGACCTGGACACCAGCTCATTCCTGGCAGGGTCCTCCCTGGGCACCCGACGGTTCCGTCTGCCACGCTTAGGCCTGGTGCTGGTGTTGGGCATTCCTATCACACAGGGAGTTAGGAGACCACATATGTTAGGAACACACAGAAACATAAACGCATAGCCACACAACATTCATCACACTGATGAGCAGTTTAGTTTGATAACTACATAACTAGCTACAATATCATTAACAATAGGTGTTGTGTTGCTGTGGTTGTAAGTGTGCAGCAGATATTTTGGTTGTAACCACAATACACGAGCTAGCAAGCTAACGTTATAATTATACAAGTCTAGACTATCGGTGCAAAATGCCACAACAAATGATACAAGAGTGTAACTAACTAGCAGTGTTGTGTTCATCATGCAATATCACTAGCTAACTACTGGGTATTATTTTCAGAACTAGTCGCTAACTTAGCTACGTATGTTAACTAGCTAACTATAGCCAGAAGATGATGTGTAAAACTTCATTTTCAGTGATGTTGATAACTTACTATATATGTATCACACAATCATGCATTTAAATACAATAGTAACGCTATAAACGATGATGACATTAACAGTATAAAAGGTAGAGCTAGCAACATCTGATAGCGCCGTTTAGCTGAAGACCACTGACAGTGAAGAATAATAAGAGTTTCTAAACCCAGAGACGCAACATCGCCAGACTTCCGGGAACGCTTGCGAAGCAGACCAACAGACCAGGCCGGGGTTTGAGTTTTGAGAAATCAATAAGAGAAGTGAAAAATGATTCCTAAGCTGTTAATCTTCTCGAAATCTAAAGGCACAACCTAGATGGAAGACAATGTCTCAAGTAGTTGAACATGTTTACTCTAACCTCGTGAACATGACAAACTGACACGTCTTCATTTTTGTCAAAAACTACTTTATGTCGAAGAAGTCCCTGACGGCCTGAACATGCGCAGTTTGGCGCGAAACGACCGTTATACCCAATGACGCGTTCTACTCATGAGTTTACCTAGCCTACAAAGCGTGATCGGGGATTTCTATTGATGTAGCAGTTTCTGCCTATCTTTATACTGTAGTGTCTTTAGGTATAATAAGAACTACGGCACATGTCCACTGAGTAAATAAGTACGGGTAGGAACAAATATATCTTCCATGATTCCATTGTGTAAAGTTGTGGATGTTCTGAGTGAAGAAAATCAAATTAGAGCGTCTGAAATATTATAATAAAAACGGTCACCGGCTAGATGTTTTATAAGTAAGTATTTTGTAGACAATGTTAATATTTTACATTGTTGGCAAATTTATGAATTGATCAGAAGGTGGGTGGAAGCCAATTGGATAAACGCCCTATCCCGCGTCGGGGGAGGAGGGCTTGAGCTCAACTCCTACTTGTCAAATAGGAGTTTCCTTTCGACTGTCAATTGAATGTCTATATTGGACGACAACTTGGATTGACACAAGACACATGAGTTTTTCCGACCTGAATAATGGTTTGCTGTTACTCTTGAACACGCTCTAACAAAAATAGTTGCTAAATTAGGAATGCAATGCTAATTTTCAACAGCAGAAGCTAGTTGCTCATCCTAAAAATATATTTTTTAGTTGGTTGAAGGTACTTTTTTTCCGCTTGACACCCAAGCAACTTGTTGTTGGTGGCTAACTAGGTAGCGCGTGTTTTTTTAATTTTTTTATAAAGCAGTTTTACAGCTTTTTATGCTAGCTAACTGACCTAGCCATCTAGCTAACGTTAAAGACATGGGATTACACCCGTTGGAGTTTAGCGAATGCTACCTGGACAGTCCCGTTTTCAGGGAGAAAATAAAATCACACGAGGCAGAATTGGACAAAACCAACAGATTCATCAAGGAACTCTACAAGGATGGAAAGAATCTCATCAATGCCACAAAACGTGAGTTTTTATGCAGTTGAGTTTATTGCCCTGGAATGGTTAAATTGAGTTGCTTACTATCTGGCTAGTTGACAGGTCTCTCCCTATGCAGTTTGAAGTTTGCCTCTTGGACTGTGAAAGCTATATGGTTAAGGTTATGGCTCACTCTTTGCTTGAAACCAGCTGTATCCACTCGCCCTAAACTTTGTTTATAGCTACCAAAGGTTTGTTTCTCTAAACAGCTGTGTTCAACATTTTGTACTCGGACCAGTAGTCAGTTCTGGAAACAATACCTTCATTATTCAATAAACTGGAACACATTGCGGACAGGTGCATGAACTTGCAAAATCCCCAGATGTTAACATTCACCCATTGTCTAGAGGCCAGAACATGATTCATGTGGAATACTTTGCAAAAATGACAAGGGTTTTCCTTGAATTTAGAGGCAATAACCTATCCAAATGACTTATGGGTGTGTGACAAGGTTGAAACATAAGTCGCCGTCATCATGGATTGATTTGTGAGCACTCCTTCACCTGGACAAATATCCTAATCTCCATGCACTCTAGCCCAGTGGGTTGGGTCTGTCAAATTGGTCAGGTGCCTTGTAAACTCTGGTTTTATCAAGTGTTTTGTCACATCCACCGACTACAACCTTACCGTAAAATGCTTATTTTACAAGCCGTTAACCAACAATGCAGTAAAAGAAATAGTCACTTTAGTTTATTAATAACTATTTTAACACAATAAAATAACAAGGCTATATACAGGGGGTACCAGTACAGAGTCAATGTACAAGTTAGTTGAGGCAATCAGCTACCTGGTCATTGCTGGAACAAAGCCCTGAAGACACCACTAATATCTGTCAGGCAAACCGGTTAACTTAATTTAGTCACTGTTAGTTGATTTAACTACTGCTTTTAGCCCACTGCAAGCCTCTGAGGTTTCCTTGTCATTCATAAGTCAAGGATTTCTAGCAAGGCATGCCAATGTGTTTTCATTACACTCAAAACACTGGTCTACTTTCATCTCTCCTTTTTCTAGGTGCAAAGAGATTGAATGTCACATTTGGAAAAGCCAGAGAAGAGACAGAATATTTCTAAAAATAAAGAGTAACGTGACTTTCACTGACGGGCCTCTGTTTAGCAGGCCATTTTGGGAGTTATCAGGGACCAACATGTGCAGCGGAACTCTCTGGGGCAGCCTCAGACAGACTGTTTGGAATAGAACCACCTCTGTTATTCACATTGCATGTGAGCTTTAATACAATACAGAGTAGTGTAGCTGTAGGTAGCCCACACAAGTAGTTGTTCAGGCCAGGAGAGATTGCTTGCTTGCTTTGACAATTGATTGTCCCTTCCTAGTGCAACTGGTACTCTACTGGTCTCATTAGAAGCCAGTGATGAGCTTAAGAGTTTATCGGTTCACTACAATCGGTGATGCAGCCCAGAATAGCTCAGGTCAACCTCTTAACCTTCAGTGCAGCGGACTAAAAATAGTGTTTCCGATGTTAATTTGCGGTAGGCTACACTCCCACTGTAAGAAAATAAACATTGACTTGTCTGTTTAGGCATGTACCCTATTGTTATGCCAAAGACTTGAAGGTTCTAGAATGGAAAGGTGAGCTTATTTCATTATGCAGGTAGCACACACCCTTTGCCTCCACATGGAGCATCACCCTGCTAGGCTGGCTCTCTGCAGGGGGCTCAGTGGATGTATGTTTGGCAGGCCTTGTGTTGAAGTGGGCCTATCTTTTGCTGGTAACATCGGGCTCTAAAATCGGTTTTTATTTTTCTCTGTTGTTTCTCCAGGTTTCTGCTTTCCTTGTTTTCGTCCTAAAAATAACACTTAAGTAAATATACATTTTTATTGGAAAAACAATTGGATGTTTTAAGTCCTCAATGCTTAAACCACATCAAGACACTACATTTAACCTGTGAAAAATATAAATTTATTATTTTTGGTGAAGTTACCTTGTATTGCAGGTGAGCATCAGCCAGAGAGTGTTTTTTTTTTATCAATGTTTCTGTAGCCCTTACATTATTTCAGAATTTGCTAAACAAATGTCAACTGGATTGATGCAAATAATCATGATAGCCTGTGCCTTTCTGGCAGAATGACAAGTTTTTTTGTTAACATTTAATTGAAAAGGTTTTTGTGTCTTTCCATCTCTACCAGAAGACGGTTATAATTAGCCTAATGGCCAATGGCTACAGTGTACTGTAGGCATATGTGTGCAAAATACAAATCACTGATTCAGTTTGTCCATGACTTATGGTATAACTTGGGCAAATTAATACATGTTAATTACATTTAGTTGATTTCCTACCAAGTTCAATACATTTGAGTATTGTTAATCTGTTTAATGTCTGGATTCTGAGTAGGCCCCTAGCAACAGGCAGTCTTTGGAAGACATTTGTTGAGACCAAAGACCACAAGCAGAGCAGATTTAATATTCTACTTGATGAAAGGGGGATACCTAGTTTAACTGAAATGTGTCTAACGCATTTACCTCAACCCCTCTGAACCAGAGGGGTGCGGGGGGCTGCCTTAATCGACATCCACGTCTTCAGTGCGTGACAACCCCTTTAGAATGTCAAATTAGTGAAGAGGCTACTGTGCTTTATTTCATGGAAAGGAACAGAAATAGGCTAGGTTATTAGTGTTGTAGATGTCTACCAAATCATGACATTACTCAACTGCCAAGAGGCAAAACAGCAGCAGGTAGCCTAGAGGTTAAGGGTGTTGGGCCAGTAACAAAGGTTGCTGGCTTGAATCCCCGAGCTGACGAGGTGAAACATCTGTAGCTGTCCCGTTGAGCAAGGCGTTTAACCCTAATTGCTCCTATAATTCAACCAGGATAAGGACGTCTTCTAAATGACAAACAATTTATTTAAAAAATAAACTCATGTGGCAGGCAGTTGGCTGTGCATCAACTTTGACTTGTAGGCCTAGCCTATTTCCTAATGTGCTTACTGTATATGGCTGCTCTACACTATAGCCTTAGCCTAGTTAGCTAGCTAGACGTGTGATTGTGGTTGAACAGAGGGTCAAGATCATCTTTGTCTGAGATCAAGAACAGCGTTTATTTTAGGTAGCAGTGTGTACCTGGTTTTATGTCCTTATTAAGCGATAAATAAGATGGGATCGGTGCAGTCTGTGCCCGCGTAAAGTGGCATGTGGTGTCTTCTAGTCTCTTACACCTCTAAGCTGCTCCAGTATATACAGTGTCAGCTTTGTGTACTCACTCACTTCTCTGCGTGAAGTCACAGCCATGAGCCAACACCAAGTTCTCATTACATTGACTTAGAACAACTGTGTTTAAGACACAGCAGAGCATCTACTGACAGCTGCTAGGTCTAGTGAGACCGAGTACACTGACTAGACGGGTTGGCTGTTTTTCCGCAACAATCGACGCGTGCGCACTATGGGGCAAAACAGACGGTTGGCTTAGATTGTTGATAACATGTAAACTATATTTCGTCAATGTTTATTGAAAACATAAGTGCTCTTGAGCAAATGTATTTGTCTCAAATACGTCATTGCCGTTGTTGGTTGGCTAGCTAGCATTTTTTTAAATTGTTGCCATGTTAGCATTGACATGAAATGTGTCAAATCGTCAAGAATGGACATAACTAGCTGGAATGAGTCACTTATGATTCACCACATGGCAGTTTCTCGTCATTCTTGGTAGCTACCTGGCCATCCAGAATCGCAACAACTCAAACCTCTGCCCCATTTGAAGCGTGTGCATCGTTTTTGTGACGTTGTCAGCTAACCCATAGTCCCTCACTAGCTATGTTTCCATTAACTTGTCCAGTTTCTATTTACTTTTTGTTTGTTGACGACATTTAGGAAGTTTGCATAGAAAATAGGTGACAATTCCTGCTAGGGTGAGATTCCATTTAACTATCTTGTCTGACTAAAAACAGCTGGATGTAATGACATCACACCATAGCATTTTTTTCTCTCTCAAGAACCAATTTTAAAAAATGCAGTGGTTAGTGTTTCCATTACCCATTTAGGCAAATTGCGCATTAATTAATAAGTTCTCAGATCTGCCGTTTTTAGTTAAATTTTTTTGCGACATTGCTTTTGTCGAATATACCATGGTTAATGGAAACCTGCCTACAGTCTGAGATCAGAGTAAAATGTCTCAGCAATTGGCTGTACTTGTTTTGACTTTGTTTTATCTGCCTTTAGCCTCTGGTTTTGTGGTTGAAAAGAGGCTTGGCTGTGATTCAGTGAGATCATAATTTATCACCTTTGAAATCAGACCATGTTGACTGGAGAAATTGACTCGGGCTCTCTGGCATATAATCCTCACGGCGTGTGAGCCTCCCATCGGCTTCATGGCAACATTAAAAGTTATTTTGTTAAAGGGCAGATTCAGCATTACACTAATCTTCAGTTTTTGGTGTCACTGCCTGTATAAATATCATGTGATGAACTGTAGCCTGGTCCCAGATCTGTAGGAGTTGGCTATACAGCACAAACAGATCTGAAACCAGGCTAGATGAAGGCTGAAGTTTGAATAAGGTAGGGACTAGGGATGAGGAATGTTGCGCTCTCTTGGGCCAGTCGCTGCTGTAGGATCTTCAAGAGCAAGACCCAGGGAATTCCACAAGTTCCAAGTTACTCTGGTCCAGCTTTGGCCCTGGGCCACTCTTTTCAGTCCTACGCCTGAGGGGGATGTCCCGCAACAGAAAGTCTTAGATTTTTTGGGGGGAAGGAAACGTGCAAACGGGGCCTTTGGCCAGGGAGCTAGCCTGTTACATGGAAGTGCCCACTAGAGGGACAGGCCAGAGGATGTGCTCCTGTTTCAAGAGTGGTTTCCTCCATAAGTCTGCCTGCTCCGTACCCCCTGTTACCCAACCAACTCAACATGTCAGTCACTTATTTTTAATAACTTTTCATTATGTTAGGGTTTAGTCTCTCATTGGTCATAATTGAGAATGTCTGCTTTTCAAAGAACATCCTGAAATCTCCACGGGAGCTTTTGTGAGAAGTATTACCCACTAAAACTCAGTCTTGATTTCTGATAAGTGTCTTCTATTAGGGCTGGGTGAGATGTCTAATGTTTTAGCGCAATGTTCCAAATGCCTGTATGGCAAGAATCAAGGTTATTTGTTCTAATTTTTATGGGGGTTTGTCTTTTTGGTCTCGTCTCCTTCGCTCCTTCACTGCTGTGTGCACTGCACCTTTCCACTCACACTGACACCAAGCACCTCTCCTGCCACACAACAATGAAAGAGCATATTCTTCCTCTGACAACAAGCTGTTTCAACTCTCTATTTGCATTTCAGATTTATACCAACATAATCAGTCATATTGAAACTGAAACAAGACATTATTTTACTGTAATAGAGGAGAACTTAACCTTTACCTTCATTCTCATTCAGAGAAATGAGCATCTTATCCAGGAAGCACACTTGATCTAAACCAAGTTAACAGGCTATGTTAGGAGGGTGTATTCATAACAGTTCTACTGTTATACCTTGTTAGCAAGCAAATAGATCCAAGTTGGCAAGACTTTAAATATAAAGATTAGCTGGCTACTCACTAGCACAGGGGTAGGCAACCCTGGTCCTGGAGTGCTGCAGACACTTCATGTTTTTGATTAAACTAACCCTGAAGACTAGGTGGGTTGAATTTAGACAATTACTGAACTGATCAATTTGGTAAACAAGTTTTACTTAAGTACTAAAGTTGTTTTTGGGGGTATTTACTATTTAGATTTGACTACATTTATTAAAGGAAATTAACCTTTTACACCATACATTTCCCCAGACACAAGTACTAGTTACAATTTGTATGCTTAGCAGGACAGGAAAAAGGTCCAATTCACACACTTATCAAGAGAATGTCTAAGTAGGTCATCCCTACTTCCTCTAATCTGGTGGACTCATTTAAACAATTTACAAAGGAAGCATTTATGTTGGTGTTCCCCTGACTGTAAAAATAAAGTTTTATAAAGGAAATTAGCTTTTGATATATACATTTGATGTATAGCTTTTACTTTGTATTTTTACTCAACCATGACAATTGAGTACTTTGTTTTCCTCCTCTGGCCAGGTGTGGTGCCATAAACTTGAGAACCAGAGAAATGATTATTCCAAAAAGCACTTTAAACTATTTTTATAAAATGTAATTATTAGTGGATCTTAAGGTTGAAGGCTTATATTTACCCTAGGTATAAATTAACAAACCCTAAATGCATAGATTATCCCAGGCTGTTTGAAATACAGTGCATTGAGCATTAATGGTGCAACAGCTTACTTAGAACAAAAGAGAATCCACTTCAATCAGTGTAAATGAATGGGAGACCTGTTTTAAAAAAGTGTTTTTAAGCCTTGAGACATGGCTTGTGTATGTGCCATTCAGCAGGTGAATGGGCAAGACCAAAATATTTAAATGCCTTTGAAAGGACTATGGTAGTAGGTGCCTGGCGCACCGGTTTGAGTGTCAAGAACTGCAACACTGCTGGGTTTTTCATGCTCAACAGTTTCCCGTGTGTCTGGTCCCCCACCCAAAGGACATCCGGACAACTGTGGGAAGCATTGGAGTCCACATGGGCCAGCATCCTTGTGGAATGCATTTTGAGGCTGTCCCGAGGGCAAAAGGGGGTGCAATTCAATATTGGGACGGTTTTGTACACTTAGTCCAGGTGTAACGGATGTGAAATGGCTAGCTAGTTAGCGGTGGTGCGCGCTAATAGCATTTCAATCGGTGACGTCACTTGCTCAGACCTTGAAGTAGTGGTTCCCCTTGCTCTGCAAGAGCCGTGGCTTTTGTGGAGCGATGGGTGACGATGCTTCGTGGGTGACTTGTCTGTGTGCAGAGGGTCCCTGGTTCGAGCCTGGGTATGGGAGAGGGGACGGTCTAAAGTTATACTGTTACACAGGGCTGCCTAACCCTCTTTGTGGATATCTACAGTCCTATGGGTTCAGTCAACCCTAATTTAGCATAGCTGATTCAGCTAGTTAAGGGCTTGTTGAGCAGCTAATTAGTAGAATCAGGTGTGTTAAATTAGGGTTGGACTGAACCCATAGGACTGTAGAGCTCCAGGAAGAGGGTTGGGCAGGCCTAAATTACTGTATCATGAATTGCTCATTAGTTATGATTTTTACGCCATATCGCCCAGCCCTACCTCATTCCTCTTTTTTTTAAACTTTTTTTTTTTAGATGAGGACATTGAGGAAGGAAGTATCAAGCTGTCATGTGGAACTAAACCAGGCAATCAGTTTGTGCTGATGTGACGGACGGGCTATGTTCAGTACACCATGGCAACAGCTTGACTTCCTCTGGTCAACTGATGATCACTCACAAATTAAGATGTTTTGTCTTTTCCTTCCCCCACATAATTTTCCCTGTAAAAAAAATAAACAAGCCAAGAGGTTTTGCAGCTTTTTCTGGGTGTTGGCAGGCAGGCCAGAGTGAGTGTACGGGCATGATTTGGTCTAGCAAGCTACTCCGGCTCGCTCCCCTATAATCGTATTACTGATTCTGCCAAAGAGCCACATCACAATCTTTCATTAAAATCACATTAACACAGATGTGAGGTCATGCAGGAGGAAGTTTTTCCATCCGTCTAGTACCATTCTAAACAAAACACAAGGTTATTTTATGAAACTGATACCAGTGTATATTACCTGGGTTTGATCATGGTCATGTCACTCAGGAGTCCCTTTTATGGTGCAGGTGTTTCAGTTTGCTGAAGGCTCCACCCTCCTTCCCTTGGGTCGCTCTGAACTCCTGTACCTTTTTTTTTATTAATGAATTTATTAAAACCAGTGTTTCAAATGCCTGACTCTGAAGGTTACCTTCAGGGTAAAACCAGACGGGCCATATCCGCTTGAAGCCTCCCAATGCCTCTCCCATTAATAAAATGCAGAGGTCTAGAAATGTGGACACAAGGACAGGGAATTCTCACTCAGCCTATGCAACTAGTTTGACCAGTCAGAGTGAAAGCTAGAGTCCTCAAATTAAGAGCCTGTCGTAGTTGTCTATTGGATGTACAGGGGCTGGGAGACAAAAGTAACTCTCGAGGAGCTCCTGGAATTTCTTGGGATAAATTCCTCTGCTGACCTTTAAAAAATAAAAAGTGTAGACATGTTTTGATAAAGAACCCTGAGGGTAGAAATTGGGTAATGCTGCTGTTTTCATGAAGGGTAATACTATGGAAGATTGAAGGGAAGTGGGGGGGGTTGGTTGAACTCTGAACAAACTAGAGAGGGGCGGAACAAGGGTGGCCTCCAGAGGAAAATGGTTGTGCCTGTGAGTGGAACAGAGTTTGGCTTCTGACTGGAAAGATAGGCGAGTGGAACAGGAAGGATTGCGAAAGGCATGGCCGTGTAAACAGTTAATTGGCCCGTGAGGCCCTGGGCCCAGCCGCTCTCTAGCTCTGCCTGTTGATGACAGCTGACCCAAGTGGCACATCAGATAAGCTGGCTAACTCCTTGATCCTGTTTGTAGTATACCCCTCTGTAGTAATCATAACAAACAGTGCTCACAATGAACACAGCGTGCACTTTGTTGAGAATATACAACCAAATGTTAATGACTCCTACAGAAAAACATCTGCTCCAAACAAGTATTTTAATGTATCATTGTAGTAAGATTGTTTGCGTTGGCTGTTCTAGTTGCTAGTGTTTTGATACTTTCTACCCAAAGGGGTAAAGGAGTTAGGCATTACTCTGCCTACTACAAGGACTAGACTAGTGGATAGTTATTTTTAAGTTGGTAGAGTTAGGAAGTACAGTAGTTTGCAGCTACACAGTGGGCCAACCATTACAGTATCCAAAAACGAGCATACTTGGGAATAGCATCTCAGAAAATTCAGCTTTGCGGAGAAAAATATCAATACATCTACTATGTGAGGCAAATGTATTAATGATTCACCCGCCCTGCTACAGTCTGAGGTGAGGTCACTTCAACACTTAAGATGCACTGAGCTATTTTTCAGCTTCGCCACCACCCTCCCCAGTTTCACTAGGCTGCTTATGTTTGCCACTCCTCCTTCAGAACTGCTGTGCATGGAGTGAGTCGCATTAGCAATCCAGGAAACTTTTCAAAGGATGCGTCAAAATGCATACTAGTCCTACTAGATTGTCATGGCTTCATTGACTTCGCTATGGGACTTTACGGGGTGTTTGTGTCCGGACCTGAACTGGCTTGGTTGATGTGGTTGTATTAACTCTGCTGCTCTGAGGGAAAACCATCACGTCATGAGCAACAGGTTGTACACTAGTGTGGTACTGAAGGTCCAGCACAAACATGGAACCGGTTGCAGTGCGCTGTGGGGTTGAATGAAGCATGAATAAGCAGTCGGATTATGCTGATGAATGTTTATTAAGTGAGGTTAAGTGTAGGGCTGGGTGATATGGCCGAAATATTATATCATAGTATTTTTAGTTGTTGAATAATACAAGTTCTACATTTGCTTTGTGAGTGATCCTAGGGTGCTTTGTGAGTGATCCTAGGGTGCTTTATGAGTAGTGAGTGATCCTCCATTCTGATTTGTTTTATCATTTCTGCACTCTATTGTCATACTTGAGTAAAAGTAAATATATGTTTAATAGAAAATGACAAGTAAAAGTCAGAGTAAAATACTACTTAAGTATCAAAAGTAAATGTACTTAAGTGTAAATTTCAAATTCCTTATATTAAGCAAACCAGATGGCACCATTTCCTTGAATTTTTTTTTGTTAATGTACGGATGGCCAGGGGCACACTCCAACAGTGACATAATTTACAAACAAAGCATTGTGTTTAGTGAGTCCTCCAGACCAGAGGCAGCATATGACCGGCGATGTTCTCTTGATAAGTGCGGGAATTGGAGCAATTTTCCTGTCCTGCTAAGCATTCAAAAGTAATGAGTACTTTTAGGTGTCAGGGAAAAATGTATGGAGTAAAAAGTACATTATTTTCTTTAGGCATGTAGTGAAGTAAAAGTTGTCAAATAAAAATGGGAAAGTACAGATGCCAAAAAACGACCTAAGTACTTACACCACTGCCCAATTGAGAATTTCCACACTGCCACGTAGGGCTGCACGATATGGGCAAATCTAGGATTTATTTTTCATATGTTGTAATTGCGATTTGACTTGAGAATTAGTGCAAAGCTGTTGGACTCACTGAAATAGTACGACTATTCTAAAGTTAGAATGTAGTAGTGGGCACTTTGAATCGTTTTTGAGATGACAACGAATTAAAATACCAGGAAGGAGTGACGGGGTACGAATTTAGGTGTTTCCTAGGGGACCCTGTAAGCTTTGGCTACATTGTATGTTTTCTCTTAGCTACATGTAGCTAACATTCTTGCTTTGCATATTCCTCTTTGATTTAGAAGATACTGTTGCACAAACAACATGCTGATTTCAGGTCTACACCATCACTGGTATTATCAGGCTGTATTAGCTAGCTACGTTTGCTCTTACTCAGTACATTATTTAGCTAGCTATTAGCATTAGCGGCTAACAATTAACCTCTCGCAAGATTTAGGGCAACTTGCTAAGAAAAGACAAACTAGCTGTGTTGATGTAAGAAACAAACTAATAGTGTCATTGTAGAATGCTAGTGTATTTATATTAAAAAGCAGTGACAACTGCAGACTGAACGCAAGTCTCGTGGTTGAGGAACATCAAATGCACTCCTTGAGTGACGGGTGCGTAGCTAGGTCTGAGAAAAGCGGAGATATGACCTAAGTAGCGAAGTAAACTATGAAAAATTGACCTTAAACATGGCGTCTCACATTTTTAAATAAACCAAACATTCAATTACCAGTATAGAAGGTAGAGTTAAAAACCCAAACCGGTCCCTGCATCAATACCGGTATATCATAAAATGCGGTGTACCGTCCAGCCCTACATGGAAATAGAATGGTTATTCTGTGGTTAGAATATAATAGGCTCTTTCAATACAGTGTTTGACATGACGACACATGAAAATGCCAGGGAGGAGGTATTGTGACAGGGTAAGTGTTTCCTAGGGGACCCTATAATCTTTGGCTTCATTGAATGTTTTATTTTAGCTACTTCACGTAGCTAACATATTCATGCTTCTGGTGTTCCTCTTTTGATTTAGAAGATACTGTTGCACAAACATGCTGATATAGGTCTATGCCATCACTGGTATTATCAGGCTATATAGCCAATTACATTTGCGCTGACTCAGTAGCCAGCTAACTAGCGATTAGCATTAGTGACTAACACAATTTAGGCCTAACTTGCTAAGAAAAGACAAGCTAGCTGTTTGCAGACGTAAGAGAAACAAATAGTGTAATTTATAGAACGCGTGTGAAAACGGCATCGTTATCAACAGTGCTGCATTGGCCTTACAGACTGAACACAAGTGTCGTGGTCAAGGAACAACAAATGCGCCCCTTGAGTGACGGCAGGGTTATGTCTGTGGGAAGTGGCATAGAGGGAGTGGAGGTGGATGACTCGTGTAACGTCCATTTTTATTGTTCACTTTGCTACTCATGGCGTATCACATTTAACAGACCTAACATTCAAATACCGTTTATAGAAGGTAAAGTAAAAACTCAAATCGGTCCGTGCATCAATACTGGTAGATTGTTAAATACGGTATACTGCCCAGCTCTGTGTGAACACAAACATGCATCCATAACACTATATTCCACAGCACTTAAGCTACAGTAGAGCCTCTTTGAACCAATCTCTTCCACTTTGTAGAGTCGGGTCTAGTCCTTATAAAGTGTAGGGCCATTTCTGTTGTCTTGACTACACCTAGATTTGAACAGCGCAGCCTTTAAAGAGTATCCGGCCTTTGATCTTCTAGACTAGGCTGTATCTGACCAGGACCGAGGCAAGCAACAAACATTTAACATGTCCCACCATTTGTACTTCAGTTGTCTTTCGAGCAAAGCTGGATGCTGATAGGTCAGTTCTGCTGTACTTGTAGACTAGAGCACCTCACCAAAGATGGAACCCTGGCTAGGAGGTGACGCGATACACCCCCCCCCCAAGGTTGTGGCATCATGACTCACACAGCCAAGCAGGGTCTCTGGTTTTTACACTGACAAGTGGTGGGGCTGAAAGTCAACAGTTCCCAGTTTAACTGAAATTATTTGTTAGTTTTACTGAAACGCGTTGGCTTTTAAAAGGCAGTATGGCTAGGACCAGGAACAAGATGTATTTTCCTTAGGCGGAAGTTCGGGTGTCTTGGTATTTGTTCTGCCACTGTAGGATAACCGTTATCTCTGGGATCTATTAAATACAGACCTCTTGCCTGTCACGTTTTGTTGCTCCGCTGAGATCTCATTGATGTGTGCCGGCAGCTGCTCTGTGCAATTGTCTTGAAGCTATACACCCCGGGATACCACAACATGTGCAGTTGCCTGGTTTGTTTTTCCACCATTTCGAGTATTACAAATGATGTAAGAATGCTAGGGTGAAGGGTGTTATGTAATGGTTGAGCTAGCTGCTTTCTTCCTGTCTCTGCTAGTACCCACCCTTCTGGCAGGGAAAGAGGAATATGGACTGATTCAGTTAGTGACAGCACTGTAGCTGTAACCAGAGTACGAATCAATGGGACGGAGTCAAGGTGAGGACACACCACACATGGGGCTAATCAAGCCAATGTCAACTGAACTGTTGAATTCCGATGACATCACCCTCCCATGTGCATTCTCTAACTGAACTGTGTACCGTGTCCTTGAACCCTCCCCCTCACCAGAGAAAGAGCGGAGAGGAAACGGGACTTTCATGGAACAGTCCACATGGAATGGAAAGGAACAGGTCTGAAAAGTGTGAGAAACCAGTTGGATGACCAAGTGGCCATTTTTAAGCACAGGGATATCTGAAGTACATCCATCCACACTACGCCCTTCCTTTGTGCCCTAATATACTTTGTCATGATAGTAAAACTTGAGATCGCTATCATATCTAGAATTTAGTGTGGCTCATGTCTAGCTCCCTCCAGTGTCTTCCTCTGCTCAGCTGAGTACTTCAAGGCACTCTTATCTGTTAAAGAATGAATCTTTTTTTTTTTACGGCTGTCCTTTGGACCTTTACGGCTGTCCTTTTTTTAAAGGAATGCTTGCATGGGGAAGCATACACTTGTTTGGGATGTCATCACATTATCCTATAGCCTATAATGGCCAACAGCTGTCTTCCCCCACCAAACCATGGATTCTGTTTGTTTGTCTTCTTTCTGCTGCTCTGACACTGAAGGTTAAGCTTAAAGGAACGTCTTCAATGCTTGGGAGTCAAAGAATAGGCTATGTCATAACCAACCACAAATTCAGATTTTTCTCCCTGTGACGGCAATAAATGAATTCAACACTGAATCAGGCCTTAAAGTGATTTCTCACTGCTGACGTGACACTGCTGTAACAAAATGGTGTCCTGACTTCTCCAGATTGTGTAGGCTATGGAGACATTAACTCAGGGTGTCATGGCGTGTTGTCAAAGCATGTTTTCCTGCGTTAGTTAAACGTGTTGGGGAGGAAAGGTTCAACTTTATCCAGAATGCATATAGTTGTTTTTATACAATAGAGGGAAACCTCCAGATTTGTTGGAGATGGACCCCGCCGCTGTTTACACCTAGGCCTGTTATCTGGTAAGAGCTTCCACATACAGATGGTAGGCTTCACATAGGGTGTCCTAGTGTTTGCTTTGCTCCAGGTTGCACAAATGAAGCGCTCGTTTTAAACTGCATCACCATGGCGTTGACATTTAGCCTAAGCCAGTTGAGCTAGCCAACCGGAGCTAAGGTACCTCAAAGCACATAATGATGGCTAACAAAACAGATATATTGTAGCAATACCATGTTAATGAGGTGTGTCTATTGCATATGTCAAAAGGTAATGAGACACTGGCTCTGTTAGGTAGAATATCTCTTCATATATCCCTGGGGCTGAGACTAACATTGTCTGTTGCTTGTTGTGAATCGATCCTGTGCAACAGACGACCACAGCACTGATACCCGCTGTGGCACTGGCAGACTGGTCTAGCAACAGGTTAGTTAGGCTATCTGGATGGAATGCCCTCGGTGGGAGCTGAGAGTGACTAAGGATGAAAGCTGGTCAAACTAATCAGTGGGAACCTGATTACAAGGTGGTAATTCTGCTCAATGAGTCTGAGAGGAAGGACTGGCCAGATTCAGAGGTCTGGATCCCTCTCTGTGGTTTGGACTCACTCCGGAGTTCCACAGTCGCTAGAAAGCTAATTGCTATGTTCAGCAGGGTATGTTTACTAACAAAATAATGACCTGTTTGACTTGTTGGCCTGGCCATACCTCTGTTTTGACAACACTGCATCAAGGCTATTAACCCACTTTACTACCACAGTTCATATGTACAGCACTGGGTCTACCAGTCTACTGGATGGTTGACTTCGTCTGCTAGAAGGCAATGGTCACTGTGTACAGGAGACATACAAGGAGCCTCCAGATCTCAAAAACTGACATGACAGGGTAATAACATGAGATTAAACATTACTGCAGTAATGCCCAATCCTTTTGTTTATGGCGTATAGGTGCAGCAGCTGATTTAGTTATATAGCTTATTGTTATTTAATCTTAACAAATCAACACTTTGAGAGGTTCAAATCTCAAAAGTTACGAAGTAGTTTAAGTGTCTTTTGTTCTGTCTGCAACAGATGTTCAACCTGTGCCCTAGTGTGTTTTTAGTAGTTGGGCACAAACAAGGCTGCAAAAAGCTGTGGTCACAGCTCTCGTTGAGCCTTGAATCAGTCAGCCCATCAGAGGAAGGAAGCACACTGCTGCGGCTTTACATGCAATCATGTGTTTGTGTGAGGTGGTCTCCTCTCCCCCTCCCTGTGTAATTTAGCCTAGTTGTAGTCACCCACCCCAAGATTGGCTGTGACTGATTATTACTCCATCATAGAGGCAGTATTTTGGGATGTCTGTCACATTCCTCCTGACCCCACATCTGTGTTTAAGCACTGGAATAAACACCACCAGTAAGGGAATTAGAGGACCTTTGGCATTGCAGGCTAGTGTCTAGGTGCTTATGAGTAGGCCTAACCATCCCATTGTGTTTCTCTACTCAAGTGTCTGTTGTCAAAGCAAGGCATGGATTGGGTCCAACTTGAGACTTCTCTAAGTATTTTAATTACGTCAGTTAGGTGAGATTTGACTTGGGCTTTTTTTTTTTTTCAGAGACAGATTTTTCCCTTTTAAAATTTGTCTAACAAAAACCAGTAATTGCAAAGTTAAACAAACTGTACAACTCTATGCACAATGATTACTTGTCAATTTCCACAAACTCTTTCAAAATTGCATGTAGTTGAAGAACAGTGCAGATGCAAAGTTTGGTAACAGAATGATGGTACAACTGTCATTCTGTTACCAAATTTTGCATCTGTGCTGTTAAAGTAAATGCTTTTTTTGTGAAATGTTCAGTGGAAATTAGGGGCCGGCCATATCAAGAATTTCATATTGAAAAGCTACAGAAGCATATGATCTAATCTTAAATATCATTCATACACTCAATATTGCGTAATAAAGAATTCTTAGCATGGTTGAATTCTGGGGGAAAGTCAGCGATGGTGAGTCTGAACATTTTACTAGCGAATGTGAGCGATACACTATGCAAATGAACAAAGTTTTGAAGCATGCTTGTCTAAACAGTACTGGCTCAAGCACCATGTACATTGTCTGTATGGAGTCGCTAGGCCAACGGGCCTGCCTGCACTGCTGAGAAGAGGGTCTAGGCGCAGACATGCTGAGACTGGAGAGGAGAAAAAAACGCAAGGAAATCAAGATGGTGGCAGCTGTACAAATGATATTAATTTACAACACCGTTTTGACCCTTAGGTCTTAATCAGGTATCCATTAGGGGCAGTACTCACTGACATCACTTCCTGAAACGGGAGGTAAAAAAATGTATAACAGTTTTTGCAATATTAACATTCAATGTATCAATATATGATCGTACACAGGGAATGTGATCAATATTTACAGTAATATACTAAATTAGGATAATAGAAAAAAAAACATTTAGACATTAAGTGTCAGTTTCAAGTCAAGCTCCTCGTTAAGGCCACGAGGAGACAGTGTCGGTACTGTGGATCCAGAAAGACTCCCTTTGAAGAAGTTTCTTCTCAATGTCCCCTCCCCAGCTTGACATCTTGACCATTTCTATTCCAATGTATCTCAACTAGAACTAATAGGATGTCCAGCTTGTACAAAATGAGCAGCAACCAGTTTTTTTTTTTTTTTTTTTTGGTCCTCACCTGTCTGTTGCTGCGGTGCTCACTGATCCGTGTCTTAAGGCTTCTACGGGCTTTCCCTATGTAAGACAGATCACAAGGACATTTTAGCATGTAACTAACATTGGTGGACATGAAGGTGATCAGGCCCTTGATCTTTAAGTTTTTTGTCCTGTGTGGGGGTGGGTAAATTAGTTTTGTTTGTACGTGACGCTGCATTGAGATTATTGGCCACATTTGTAATTACCCTCCGGAACCATGTCCAAGAATGTTCCCCTTTTTCTCTGGTGGGTAATCAGATTTAACCACCATCTCTCTCTCTCTCTCTCTCATTGGGGTCTTTAAAACCATATGTGGGGCATATTTAAAAATGGGTTTCAATTGTGGATTAGTATCAATGTACCAGTGCTTCCTGATGTCCTTTCTGGTTTCAATGAGTTTGCCTACAACTCCAACACCTGCAGTAAGTACCTGGATGTGCGCATGTTCTTCAGCTTTTGTAGCTGTACAAGTAATCCATCCAAAGGGCTTTGACTTCTCAAACATGTCAGAAAGCTAACACAATATGATGCCCTGTCACCTTATTAATTGAACCACTTACTAAGATTAACTTGCAAGTTAAACTTAGTGGTCGCGTTGATGCAGAAATCTGTTTTTATGCCAGAAAAAAAGTGATGATGCATAAGTATCTTGCTGCGTTTTATAAACTCACATGTTAAATGCTTTTTATTGGGTTCCCGAGTGGCACAGTGGTCTAAGGCACTGCATCTCAGTGCTAGAAGCATCACTACAGACCCTGGTTCGATTTCAGGCTATATCCCAACTGGCCGTGATTGGGAGTCCCATTGTGCGCTGCCCTATTGGCCCAGCGTCGTTAGGGTTTGGCTGGGGTAGGCTGTCATTGTGAGATTTTTTTTTTTTAAATTCTTAACTGACTTAGCTAGTTAAAGGTTAAAATAAATAAGTCGATTTCTGCTCGGCATCAGACTAATTTCGTGCTCCAGTTGTACTTTCCACTTAGCATGTCCGTTAGATAAGAATTTACAGTCAGCAGATGGCGCTCTGACTGTGTAGCTACTTTTCTCCTGTTCCTTTCTCGATGTAGCCAGCCTACTTTTCTCTGGTAAAATAAACTTTAAGCAGAACATCAGGAAATGTAGCTGGCTACATTCTTTCTATGAAACTATACATGGCCATATTTTTAATGTTTAACTAAAAAATACCTTCATTTATAAGCTTATTTATTTGTGGCTACCAACCAAATAGCTTTGCACAGCTGTCATCTGACAAATGATGCTTTGTTTCCTGCCGAATGTGTTGCACTAATGTATTTTCTGTGAAGGAAAACTATAGTTCCGTTTACCTATTCAACCAGGGGTACTGCAGGGGGGTCTGTTAATATAAGTGCCCTTTTTAATTTAGATATATGAGTATAGCTAGCAACAATATACACTGATCAAAAAAATAAAGGGAACACTTAAACAACACAATGTAACTCCAAGTCAATCACACTTCTGTGAAATCAAACTGTCCACTTAGGAAGCAACACTGACGATAAATTTCACGTGCTGTTGTGCAAATGGAATAGACAAATGGTGGAAATTATAGGCAATTAGCAAGACAACTCCAATAAAGTAGTGGTTCTGCAGGTGGTGACCACTTCTCAGTTCCTATGCTTCCTGGCTGATGTTTTGGTCACTTTTGAATGCTGGCGGTGCTTTCACTCTAGTGGTAGCATGAGATGGACTCTACAACGCACACAAGTGGCTCAGGTAGTGCAGTTCATCCAGGATGGCACATCAATGCGAGCTGTGGCAAGAAGGTTTGTGTCTATCAGCGTAGTGTCCAGAGCATGGAGGCGCTACCATGTGACAGGCCAGTACATCAGGAGATGAGGCTGTAGGAGGGCAACATCCCAGCAGCAGGACCGCTACCTCTGCCTTTGTGCAAGGAGGAGCAGGAGGAGCACTGCCCGAACCCTGCAAAATGACCTCCAGCAGGCCACAAATGTGCATGTGTCTGCTCAAACGGTCAGAAACAGACTCCATGAGGGTGGTATGAGGGCCCGACGTCCACAGGTGGGGGTTGTGCTTACAGCCCAACACCGTGCAGGACGTTTGGCATTTGCCAGAGAACACCAAGATTGGCAAATTCGCCACTGGCGCCCTGTGCTCTTCACAGATGAAAGCAGGTTCACACTGAGCACATGTGACAGTCTGAAGATGCCGTGGAGAACGTTCTGCTGCCCGCAACATCCTCCAGCCTGAACGGTTTGGCGGTGGGTCAGTCATGGTGTGGGGTGGCATTTCTTTGGGGTGCCGCACATCCCTCCATGTGCTCGCCAGAGGTAGCCTGACTGCCATTAGGTACCGAGATGAGATCCTCAGACCCCTTGTGAGACCATATGCTGGTGCGGTTGGCCCTGGGTTCCTCCTAATGCAAGACAATGCTAGACCTCATGTGGCTGGAGTGTCAGCAGTTCCTGCAAGAGGAAGGCATTGATGCTATGGACTGGCCCGCCCGTTCCCCAGACCTGAATCCAATTGAGCACATCTGGGACATCACGTCTCGCTCCATCCACCAACGCCACGTTGCACCACAGACTGTCCAGGAGTTGGCGGATGCTTTAGTCCAGGTCTGGAAGGAGATCCTTCAGGAGACCATCCGCCACCTCATCAGGAGCATGCCCAGGCATTGTAGGGAGGTCATACAGGTACGTTGAGGCCACACACACTACTGAGCCTCATTTTGACTTGTTTTAAGGACATTACATCAAAGTTGGATCAGCCTGTTCGTGTGGTTTTTTTCCACTTTAATTTTGAGTGTGACTCCAAATCCAGACCTCCATGGGTTGATAAATTTGATTTCCATTGATCATTTGTGAGATTGTCAGCACATTCAACTATGTAAGTATTTAATAATATTTAATTCATTCAGATCTAGGATGTGTTATTTTAGTTTTCCCTTTTTTTTGAGCAGTGTATTTTATTATATACTTGTGGTACAAACGAGGAGAATATCATCATTCTGTTAACTTTATTTCTCAACTCCTAATATCAGGCAAATTACACTCATTGGAGCCAATTACACTTGCTGGACTATGACAGGCTTTGAATAAGCACCTGCAAATAGGCTACCAGTGTGGGAAGTGCCACTGGCTGCTGGTAAGCTTTCTTAAATTGGACATTTTTGCCAACACATGGTTAACCTTTGTTTTTAAAAGCTACTCTGAGCAAAAATGTGTTTAGTTATAATGTAGGCATGTCAAAATAATGAAACTATCTACTAAATGTATTCACTTAAATGTTTTACTTCTAGCCATTATCCTTCACCTGATATTGAATGGATAACGTGATTTAAAAAATAAAATTGCTAAAGAATGATGGGGGTCGCTGGTTTGCCCGGAGGGGGTCCGTGGGCAAGAATGTTGAAGACCCCTGGCCTATTGCTAATCTGTCATGGTTTGATAACAGCTCAGGAGTGCATTGGCTTGTACTTTCTGCATGTTTTAATGGGCCGTCAACACTGCTGAACTTTTCTAAGAACGACCATTACATAACCTCACCAGTTTAAAAAAATAAAATAAGGGAAGAAGCTAGCTTCCTGCAGGTGCTATATATTTTAAAGCAGGCCTAACTCAAAGATTAAGCACTCGTAAACAATACTGCCGCAGAGTGCAGAAAGGAAGTGTTGCCTGTAGTAACTTAGATGACAAACGTACCAAGGTCTTAGCACTACGTAAAAATGGTTTCCAAATGTGTAAAAATGTATTTCCACATGACGAGTTAACTGAGTAGGTGGGGTTTCAGAATGTAACTGGCTGTGTTCAACAGTATCAAATCCATGATGCATTGTGGGTAAATTGACTTCCTGACTGATCTACTTATGTTTATGCTAGTTATGATGCAAGATGATTTGTAGGTCAGTCAGCAGTTTTAATGTTGAACAAGCCCAATCATACAGTGGGTTAGCCAGCCTACATTGATATTCTTGTCTGGTCCACACAGCTCTGATCAGTTTTGGGGAGTTGACTTGCCTATCGATTGATGAAACAAATACAGGCTTGAGATCAGTCCCAGAGGTTGGGGCAAGACACTTTATGCCAGTCATTGTGCAGAAGTCACATGATTAAGCTTTGTCTTGTCGTTATTATCCTCATGCACTGAGTGTTAATGTTTATTTATTTTTTTGGGGGGGGTGTGATGGTCGTGGGTGTTAGCAATACACTTAATTGGCAGGGTTATTGCTGTAGAGGAATTTGTTGACATTGCCCAAGTTTTGTACAAAATATTAGAAAGCCAAGGGAGCAGACTGTTGATATGAGGATGATAGGCTGCGACATGTTTAATGTGGACATTCTCAACTTCTGTTCAAAGATGACCTCAACATCTACAAATTTTGTAACGTAATCAATAGGCCCCAGTATTGAGTGAATAGTTTTGTATTGTGTTTTCAGAAGATACTGCAGACACTGACTCATGGCAATGTGCAGGTTGACTTAAAAAAATAAATAATAATAATAATAGTTGTCAAGAGTCTTGTGTTGGCGGCAGAACTGAGCCATTTCCACTTAGGCCAGCTGCAAAGTCAAAATTTGCAATTGTAAAAATGTATTTAAAGGGCCCTCGAGTGCCGCAGCAGTTGAAGGCACCGCAACACTGTGCTGAGGCGCCACTACAGCCCGGGGTTCGCTCTAGCAACTCCTTGTAGCCAACAGGGCGCTTGCAAGCTGACTTCGGTCGTCAGTTGTGGCTGGCTTCCGGGTCATGACAAAAATGCTAACCTGCTGGTAATATAACTGTTAGAATAAAAACACAGGCTTCCTACCTCCATTGTCAACAAGCCCAGTCAGTGATAATCTGAGAGCCCCTATATTCAAAACTCCCAGCTGATCCTCCCCATAGAGCCCCAGCCAGCTGCCAAAGCAAATGATACTGCTCCTCTGGATACCAGTCATTAGCTCCAGTCTTAAAAATACCCTGATACATTCTCCCATGCTGTCCTTATGGGACTGTAATCAGTCTGAGATCCACACCGCTGGGAATATCTGTCTACACTGTTTAGAAAACAACAGAGCGGGCTCAACATGCCTGGAAAACATGCTCCGAAGTTCACTATGGTGCAGCGTGTGGGTTCCAGGCTAGGCTACATCCGAATGTGGTTCAGTTGTTTAGTCCATCTCCTCCTCACATGGTAAGGCTAGCGCATAGCCTAAACGATCCTTAAAAAAAAAATTCTTATGGTTTTCTTACACAACAAGCAGGTCAACCGCAAAGGTTAGCCTATAGGCTAATATGTATGTTTGTAAATCAGTTGGCTCATTATAAACCCTTGGGCCAATACCCGCCACACCCCCATAGTTAAACCAGGCCTATATAGGCTCATTTCTATAGGGACATATGTCTAATGTATTGCTCAAATGTATACACCTGTCACCATCAATGGACCAGTAGGCATGGTCTCTTTATAACCTGTACAGGGACAGGATGCTACAGCCTGACAGCAGAGGCAACAGGATGTATGCAGAGTGGGTTAACCACTGGGTTACAGTAGGCACCGTACTGCCTGCATGTCAGCCAGGCCTTGAATAAATGACTGTTCTGTTTTTTTTATTTCAGTATTTGTGCTTTGGGCCAACTCAAGTGTGATTAATATCTATCACGCTAGTATACCCACTAATTTAAAAAAATAAAGTTTTGATGCAGGCCTGTAAATGGGAAGCACATGTGACCGCAGTGTATTTGATGTCGAAATATGGTCGTCAAGGGAAGGTCCCATCCGAAATCACATTTCAAAAAATAACCCTATGGATTGATCTAATTTGTTTTCAGAGCTTGTGTTGGCCCAGCGCAAGTTTGCCCAGTCCCTGGGAGAATTCCAGTTTGAGTACATCGGCGACGCGAAGACCGACGATGAGAGATGTATTGGTGAGTGGTGCGGTTCCGACCTACAGCTGGGTGGTTCTGCCAGCATAACGAGACTGAACCTTTTTGTTTTTGATTCTGTGTGTACCACCAAATGAAGGGCTTGCATGTGTAATTTTCCTGAACCCTGTGCTTCTTTAGAGAGATGGAAACACCCGTACTTGTGTCTTTTTCTATTTGTGTGGTCTTGTGTTTCTCTTGTCTCGCCTGTGTGTGTGTCAAATGTTGGTCACACATTTAGCAGATGTTATGTCAGGTGTAGCGAAATGCTTGTGTTACTACTGCACTGTTGGAGCTAGGATCTAAAAACAATACACCCATCTAAAATAATGGAAGTAAGAAATAAATATTAGGGTGAGCAATGTCTGAGTGGCATTGACTAAAATACAGTAGAATAGAATACAGTATATACATGAGATGAGTGAAGCTCTATGTAAACATTATTAAAGTGACTTGTGTTCCATTATTCAAGTGTGTGTTTGTCTTGCAGATGAATCCTTGCAGGAGTTCTCCAACTTCCTTAAGAACCTGGAAGACCAAAGAGAGCTGATGGTAAGCAGTAACCAGTCGAGACCTGCTTTAAAAGCAAGGGGAAATACCTCAAGTCTGCTCTGCGTGTGTGTAAATTAGTTCCTCAGTGGGTGGAAGGTTGAGCGAAGCCTATGTTGTACCACCAGGGTCATGTTCATTAGGGCTCACCGTAGCGAAACGTATTGGAATAGAAAACCATTTGTTTCTTATTAGACAAGTCTGGGTAGTCCCTGCTGTCTGTTTTCTTCTGATTGGTGTCATGCACATGACCCAGAGGAGGCAGAGCCACCTTCACTGCACCTGTCCAAGGGTTACTGTCTGTGCTATCCCCACCTCTCCTCTAGAGGCGGTGGGACAGAGAACCATTAAACACAACCTCAGACATGACATACCAGAGTGAATGGAGTCATTCAACACTCACTGATGTGTAGTGCTATACTAGTACACTACATTGACACATGTTAAAGTTCAGTTACATCTGCTATACTGTATAGTGGAAGTTACAGCTGAACTGAATGTTGTACATGTTGCCTGTTTGACCCAGTCTTTTCTGCATGGGTAGAAAACACTGTTTCCTAAATGGCACCCTATTCCTTATCTGGTCAACAGTAGTGCACTACATGGGGAATAGAGTGCCATTTAGGATGTAACCTAGGGTAACCCTAGAGTTTGCAACCAACCCAGCCTCTCTCGTTGAGTGTTTGTGTGTCAGCAGATGGGCATCTCCGTTTCACAGAATAATATCCCTCAAGGCTCCTGGCTCTATCCCTATTCCTCCATACCTTTTATTTACTGTAGGTGTTGCTTAGTCAACATTTTAAACTATATATTGTTTTGTCTTGGTGACTCATACAACAGATAATGTAGTGTGATTTACATTCTCCTGTAATGCAGCCTATGGCTTGTTCTGGGAGTTCTAAGAGCTTGTACACACCAATAGTGTTTGCCTGCCGTGAGTACTTGTGGACCTAGTGCAAACTGCGCAACAGCACGCTGAACAATCGGTAGACGAATGGGAGATGTATGCAACCCTTAAAATATGGTAGCTAGCTACAGATACATTATTGCATTCTGAAAATCCATTCAATACGATTGTTTTACTTCCCTGACCCCTTGCAATCAATAGGTTATGATCTCAATGTTTACAATGCATGTAATGTACTGTGTTTGCGCTATAGATAGGGTCTATCGTTGCCATGTAACAGTCTCTACCAGGGCCTGGTTCAGCCCCGCCATCGCATAGCAGTATGAGATGACATCGCAGCCCACAGCAGAGGACTGTGGGGTGGGCAGGCAGGCTTGCTCAGACATGTCTTGGAATCAACCCAGGGCAATTCCACGGTAACGGAATTGCGCTGAGACTCTGTTTTTTCACTTAAAATGTATGCCAAACTTGATTTCAAAGGTTAACAAACCATACAACTCTATTCACAAGAACTACTTTTAACAATTTACATTTACTGGAAAAACTGTGCAGATGCCAAGTTTGGGTCCACGTTTTCCCAAAACTCTTAAATAGCTGCTCTGAATTAAGATTCAATGATATTTGCTAAAATAATTGCCAGCTATGACATGACACATTGATCTGTACTACCCAGAAATGCATAATTATGGATATGAATGTCATTCTCTTCATGATGTATCCTAACTAGGTACACAAAGGTAGAAATTTGCAATATCCTCCTTTGCATATTTGGGTATTATTCTACACTCTGGCTATTATTTTAATGAGCTCTGCCCCCAAACAAGACAATCTGAACTGATCATAGACGTCTGGCTGCATTTAGAGGCATTCCAATTCTTAAATTTTCTTCACTAACTGGTCTTTTTGACCAATCAGACTAGCTCTGATGCAATATCTGTGATTGGTCAAAAGACCAATTAGTGGAGATGGATTAAAGAAGGATTTTTAAGCCTTGAGACAATTTGAGACATGGCTTGTGTATGTGTGCCATTCAGAGGGTGAATGGGCAAGACAAAATATTTAAGTGCCTTTCAACTGGAAATGGCAGTAGGTGACAGGCGCACCAGTTTGTGTCAAGAAATGGCAACGCTGCTGGGTTGACGCTCAACAGTTTCCTGTGTGTATCAAGAATGGTCCACCACCCGAAAGACATCCAGCCGACTTGATAAAAGGGAGCAACTCAATATTAGGAATGTGTTTCTAGTGTTTGTTTTTTACCCTCTGTATAGTTCAGTGAGTAGTGTACAGTACATTAGTGTTCTCTGCTGTGTATCGTACTCTACTGTGCTGTCCCAACTCTGATTTGTGACTATGATTTCCCATTTGAGCCAATTCAATTGCAGAAACTCTGTTACTGATTTGGTAATGGAATTTCAAGTTTTAATCACTTCATATTTCAGAAATAATTGATAGGTCTACCTTATGACTTCTGAACTTTCATTATTCTCCCTGATGGAGAGATGTGAAAACATCTTAAAGATATGTGAGCTTCTGGTAATGGAATTCAGTCACAAGGCAAAGTTTGTTAAACTTAAAGTTCTTTCTCCAAAATATAAGTGTTGATATTAGTTGGTAGGGGTCTTTACTTTAATTCAACATTATACTGTTTTGATGTATTTCTAATCAGTTAAGAACCAGAAATCAAAACCTTTGCTTAATCAACATTTTTAGGATGGAATATGGTTGACCAAAGTATATATGCCTTGATTTCAACAACAAAAAATATGGAACTAGCTTTGATTTGACACCAAATTTCACATGCTCCTGTGAGCTTCACATGTTGGTGCTCATGGGTCCTTTTACATGGACCTGACCCCCAGCAACAGGACCTTTAGCAGAGGGAGGTAGGTATGATTTGGTGAGAGGGGGAGATATCAATAGGACAGCGCTGTTGCTTTGTGTCATGTGACTGTGGGACTAGTGTACTTGAATGTGTTGTGGATGCTTGTAAAAAGTTATACAACAGGCCATTTTCACTGACTTTATGCTGTCATTAACCCACTGCAAGTATTGTGACCTTTTGGCTTTCCATTGGAACGTTATGTCAAAGGTCAAATCGGAGGGTGCTTATATTTGTCCTTTTTCGCTAGGCTACCTGCTGCCTCTTTTAGGCTGGGTTTACACTCAAGCGGTCCTCTTGACAATACGTTGCTGATGCTTCCGTAAAGTTAGACATTTTGGCATGCACTGTAACCTCCATGCTGAGCTTGTGGAGCCTCTACAGAGAATGCCTAGTGGAGTGTAAGTCCAGCCTAACGCTGTACCTGTGAATAAATGAAACACTTTTGTGGAATATGTCCTAATATGGTCATGTCTTATCTCTTCTCTCTCAGATGAGGAATATTACAGAAACGCTAATGAAACCGCTGGAGAAGTTCAGAAAAGAGCAACTGGGCTCAGCCAAGGTACTCTATCATATGCCACTGCTTAATTCAGTCTACTTGTTAATGAGCTCATACAAGCACAATCCTGTGTGCTATAAAGTAATACCCTTTTCACAACACTGAGCCAAAAAAAGCTGTACTGCCCTGGCCTGGTTGTGCATCCACCATAGTTGCAGAAACCATGCTGGAAAGAGGAATGTGAAAGGAAAATATCAGAGCGAGATAAGTACATTTTGGGTCGGCGCGATAATGTGAGAAGTGTATTAGACTTTTATCAAAATGCCTGTCTAGAGACACAGTTCCAACTCCCTTTTCAATTGAAATTGTAATGTGTACCTCTTTATCATGTTCTGAACATTCCTTTGGTCAGTGAAACTAATGCAATATTAAGATGCCGTTTGTCCTGCTCACTTCTCATCTCTCTCTCTCTCTCTCTCACCATGCTCTTTCTCAATCTGTTCCTCTATGCTATGCCCTTTTAAGGCGGAAAGGAAGAAGTATGAGAAGGAAACTGAGAAGTACTACAGCTCCTTGGAAAAGCTTTTGAACATGTCAGCAAAGAAGAAGGAACCGCAGCTACAGGAGGTACTATGTTTAATACTTTTACCCTCGCTCTCGTGCGTATATATTTATGGAAAACAGGCCGAAAAGACAGACCCCAACATCTTCCTAACCCCAAAATGGCTGGAAAGGATATTTGCTTAGGGAGACGTTTCTGAATCCTGACCCGTAGGATGCCTCCCAAATGGCACCCTATTACCTGTATAGCGCACTACTTTTGACCAGAGACCTATACATGGTAGGGGATAGGGTGACATCTTGGCTCATCTCTGTAGCGCTGAAGTGTATGGAGCGGTGCGAGTGTCCACAGGCCTAGGGTTAGAGTACGGAGTGAGTTTCTCTTTCCTGCTCTGAAAGGGAAGTCATGTTCAGTGTTTCTGTACCAGCCACCAAGGTCGTACTTCTGAGGCAGTAGCTTTTGGAGCGCCTCAAGACATCCTGAGATTGCAGATACAGTATCAAGCTTTACAGACTCAGTGTGGATTATATTGGGGTTGGTAATGGGGGAAAAACAAACCCTTTTGGTTATCAACAAAGTTTATGTATTTCATTGTGAAGGCTTGTGGAGCTATCCTTTGTAAGGATATACTAAACTTACCATAGTACCTTAGACATGCAGTCTGGTACTAGATTGTATATGTAATCTAAATTCCCCTTCACTTAACAAATGATTTTTTTTATCCAATAGATTGCCCTTGTGGGAACTGTTCTGTTCTTCCCTCACTGACTCGTGGTGTATTCAGTGAGATTAAACTTTCTGAACATTTCAGGTGGAAATGTAAAGAATAGAGCTGACACAATTCCAAATTATACTTGAGAGCCAATCATATCTGTTCTATGCATTTCATTTCTGTATTGTGATACCCTCAATAGACCCCAGGGTTCTGCGTTTGGAACAGATTGTAATCAGGGCACAGTAGAATATACAGTATATCACAAGTGAGTACACCCCTCACATTTTTGTAAATATTTTAGTATATCTTTTCATGTGACAACACTGAAGAAATGACACTTTGCTACAATGTAAAGTAGTGAGTGTACAGCTTGTATAACAGTGTAAATTTGCTGTCCCCTCAAAGTAACTTAACACACAGCCATTAATGTCTAAGAATTGTTGCTCTACATGAAGATGGCCTGGGCTATAAGGATTTCAAAACTCTGAAACTGAGCTGCAACATGGTGGCCAAGACCATACAGCGGTTTAACTGGACAGGTTTTACTCAGAACAGGCCTCGCCATGGTCGACCAAAGAAGTTGAGTGCACGTGCTCAGCGTCATATCTAGAGGTCGTCTTTGGAAAATAGACATGAGTGCTGCCAGCATTGCTGCAGAGGTTGAAGGGGTGGGGGGTTCAGCCTGTCGGTGCTCAGACCATACGCTGTACACTGCATCAAATTGGTCTGCATGGCTGTCGTCCCAGAAGGAAGCCTCTTCTAAAGATGATGCACAAGAGAGCCAGCAAACAGTTTGCTGAAGACAAGCAGACTAAGGACATGGATTACTGGAACCATGTTCTGATGAGACCAAGAAACTTATTTGGTACAGATGGTGTCAAGCGTGTATAAAGACAAGTGTGTCTTGCCTACAGTCAAGCATGGTGGTGAGTGTCATGGTCTGGGGCTACATGAGTGCTGCCGGCACTGGGGAGCTACAGTTCATTGAGGGAACCATGAATACCAACATGTACTGTGACATACTGATGCAGAGCATGATCCCCTCCCTTCGAAGACTGGGCCGCAGGGCAGTATTCCAACATAACGACCCCAAACACACATCCAAGACGTGCACTGCCTTGCTAAAGAAGCTGAGGGTAACTGTGATGGACTGGCCAAGCATGTCTCCAGACCTAAACCCTATTGAGCATCTGTGGGGCATCCTCAAATGGAAGGTGGAGGAGTGCAAGGTGTCTAACATCCACCAACTCTGTCGTCATGGAGGAGTGGAAGAGGACTCCAGTGGAAACCTGTGAAGCTCTGAACTCCATTCCCAAGAGGGTTAAGGCAGTGCTGGAAAATGATGGTGGCCACAAAATATTGACAGTTTGGGCCCAATTTGGACATTTTCACTTAGGGGTGTACTCACTTTTGTTGCCAGCGGTTTAGACATTAATGGCTGTGTTATTTTGAGGGGACAGCAAATTTACACTGTTATACAAGCTGTACACTCACTACTTTAAATTGTAGCAAAGTGTCTTTTCTTCACTGTTGTCACATGAAGATATACTCATATTTACAAAAAATGTGAGGGGTGTACTCACTTTTGTGATACTGTATACAGTAGTGTTCGTAGCCACAGGGCACCGTCTGGACTCAACTAATCTGATGTCATACTGTACACTCGTCATGTGACGGGCCCAAGGCACATGCCCGACCTATGGCACTAATGGAAACTGATGCACTGGATTTAACATATTGAACACGCTACAGTAAAGTGGTAAATTACATTGAATACTGGAATGTTGTGAAGATCCAGTCAAGCAAACCATGTAGCCTAATCAATTAGCTTATTAATCAACCAAACTATAAACTTGCCAGTTGATTGGTCACTTTTTTGTGGGGGCGGGGTTGTCATACACCACATGTCATCGGTGTCTAAGCCCTTCAAACTCTTTACCAAAGTTATCAAAAAATAGATACTTTCTCATAGCTCATCCTTTGTCTGTGTGTCTGGGACTCTGCCAGAATCCAGTACAACTGAAGCTAGGCCGTGATCTCCACCTGTCTGTGTAGAGACCTGACTGTACTGTAGAATAACGTTGACGTTCGCTCTGTCTCCTCTGTTGTGCAGGCAGACAGCCAGGTGGAGACCATTAGACAGCACTTCCAGGAGGAGTCTCTGGACTACGTGTGTAAACTGCAGGAGATTCAGGAGAGGAAGAAGTTTGACTGTGTGGAGCCAGTGAGTGTTAGAAAATACATAATCACACACTCTACACCAGGTGGACAAAACATGAACTCCTTTCTAATATTGTTTGCACAGCCCACAGTTGTCAAGTTGGCTGGATGTCCTTTGGGTGGTGGACCATTGTTGATACACACAAACTGAGCGTGAGAAATCCGTCAGCGTTGCAGTTCGACACAAACTACAGCCATACCCCGTTCAAAGGCACTTCAATCTTTTGTCTTGCCCATTCACCCTCTGAATTGCACACATATGCAAACCATGTCTCGAGCCGTAACTCCTCTAATCCCTCTCCGCTCCTTCATCTGCACTGATTTTAAAGTGGATCTAACATGTGACATCAATAAGGGATCGTAGCTTTCACCTGGTCACTCTGTCATGTTCTTCATGTTTTGTAAAGTCTGTATTCCCAATGTGCCTGAAAGGAAATAATCACACTTTTTATGTTAATGTATTTGTACATCTGAGTGATCTATCGCATTGTGTGTGTTTGGGGGGGGGGGTGGCGTTTCAATGTGTCTGCGTTCAAGCAGAGGCAGAAACACAGCCAGTATAACGAGTTTTGCATATGACATTTGGCGCCAGTTAGTGAACGAACTGCTGGCGAATGCACCTTTAGTACTTGTCTAGCCTGGTCAGCAGTTCTCCTTTAGTGCTCATTAACTTAGTGCTCATAAAGTAGTCTACACTACAGTTAGTGTTTTTATATAGCTTACATAGCAGTCAAATTAAATGTTTTTATTTTTTATAACCAGCTCAGAAAGTGTTCTTGTTGACTTCAACTGATTTTTTTTTTTTTCAACCGATGTCTTCATTCCATGTAAACCCCTGAGAAATGAATGTTAGAAGTGTGGACAGCCTCTGGTTACAATGCATTAAAACGTCATTGCACTCTTCATTGTTTCCCATGTTTTCTTTCTCTCCCCAGATGCTGGCGTTCTTTCAGACAGTGTTCACCTTCTACCACCAGGGATTTGAGCTGGCCAATGACTTTAACCACTACAAGAAAGCCTTACAGATCAATATACAAAATGTGAGACATTAGTCGTCACCCGTGTCTTATTAGATTTCCATTTTAAGATGGAATCCGCATTAGGGGAAACAGCACCATTGTCCGCCCCAGCTCCTTTTTTGTTTTTGGTCAACATTTCTGCAATGATGTCCCGGGGGGGGGGGTGATTTGCAGTAAATTCTTTTGTTATAATAGCCCAAACTGACATGGCTTTTTCACCATTAAGGATTCCAGTTTTAACCACAGTACAAGGATGTCAGTATACTGTATGAGACAAAGTGGTGTAAATGTAGGTAGGTGGCAGGTGTCTGAGCAAGGCACGTCACTTTAACTGCTCATGTACATCGCTCTGGATAAAAGGGTCTGCTAAATGACACATTTAAATGAGGTGATCATTTCATTCAATTTTAGGATTATATAGTAAGTTTTTGTCCTAGAGGAAATGTCTTGTACACACAGTAGTGCTCTAAAAACTATAGATTACACACTCACCACAAACTGTACATACACCCCATGTTATACATATCCTACATTTGAATATTGGCTCGTAATATATATATATAAGTTGGTTGCTTCCAGTGGGACTTTCCCTAGGTACTTGAGGTGCTTTTTTTTGACTCACTCTATTGTTAATGGTGTTTGGGTTAGTCTAGTGTTTTGATTATTTTCTTTGACCCCAAGCTTTCACTTTCACTCACTTTGGGATGTCAGGAGTTTCCAAAGGGAACTCTGCAGATTTTCTTTTCCAGTGGCTTTGCATTGTGTGATTGACCCCTGCATGACCATTGTAGCTAGGGTCACAAGGGTTGTCTTCCTTCCTTGGGTGTGTCTCCCCGTAGTCAAAATGTACTACATTGTGAAACTTGACAAAAACAATTAACCTTAACCATAATTTAAGTATAAGATTAGGGGAATTGGTTCATTTTTTAAAATCCGGTTGGAGAGAAGTTACCTTACCGCCGGCTTTGTAGCTTGGCCTGATAGTAACAAGACCCCCCACCCCCAATATAGACACGGAGTCGGTTTGAGGGCACGCGGGTGGAGGTGTTTGAGCTGATGAAGAGGATAAGGGAGGTTCCCCAGGAGTACAAACAGACCAGCCCCATCAGCAGCGAAGGATACCTCTACGTCCAGGAGAAACGTAAGGATCGAGGAATGATGTGTGTTTCCAAGAGGGGTGAAGGGCAGTTTAAACTGATTGTGTGCCAAAGAAATGTGTGTTCTCGTCCCCAGGGCCCCCTCCTTTTGGTTCCAGTTGGGTGAAGCGTTACTGCACGTTTGTGAAGGAACAGAAAATCCTACACATGGTCACCTTTGACCACAGGTCAGGAGGAAAGATGGTAAGTTGTGACCCATACAATCAAAGACAGGTTTTGGAAGCTATACAGAGTATGGTCCAAGTAGCACATCAAATGATTGATTATTCAATGTGTGTATCCATCCCTATTCAAATACATCTATGAAGTCATAATTTGTCAAATCGACAATTACTGTTGAAACCCGCATTTAAAGTGCAGTCTGTAGTCATTTTATAAGGAACGACTGTCTCTTTCTTGCCATCAGAACAGACTCTCTGAACAGTGATTCTCTCCCTCAGGGCGAGACTGAGTCGGTCACCCTCAAGTCTTGTGTCCGCAAAACCACAGACATGCTGGACAGGCGGTTCTGTCTCGATATAGAAATCACAGACCGGTATGTCGTCGCATCGCACTACACCATTACACTTCTCAATCACTTCAGTCATGTGTTCTCTGTGGTAAGACAGACTTTCCACAACCACCTGTTAAAGTATCTCGTCTCATCTAGGAAATAAGTGGGATTTTTAGATGGATTCCCCTCGATCACCAGACACCACTGACTCATACATTTAATACATAAACCAGGGGGGGTCGCTCAGTACCATCTGGGGGGAGGGAGCGAGGTCTGCCATTAGACCTGGAAAATGTGATTGTGTTGCCACACTTGTAGCTTATTCATGCACTGTTGGCAACCTTCCCAAATACACAGTAACACTCTCCATTTAACAGCACTGCTTGAAGCCTTCGCTCCACACAGGTCCTGTGTACAGTAGAGCTGAGAGCTGCTCTCCCTAGCCTAACACAGGTTTGGGTTGGAGAGGATTTGTCATGGAAGATGGCCCCTCCACATAGCTGAGAGGATTCTCTATGTTCCTCTGCTACACTTGGTTGTAATAGATATGGCTCTTATGTCACTCTGCTGAACCAAACTGCTATTCTGTCTGGGGTATTATTAGCAACAGCAACCCCAATGCTTAGAGGGTTTGAAATTTGTGTTGCACCCCCGGTGCCTGCTTGTCAGCCTGCAGATGTAAGGTATTTGATATCTGACTGCAACAGGTTAGGGTTAGCCTGTGGTAGCCTATTATATAACAACTGGGGTAAATGAAGCTCAGGTATTCCTGTAATTTTGCTATTTAAGAGCCCAGCCCCTCTGGCACATTTTAGGACTGACTCTAGATCATTCTTAGACACATGAATTGACTTACTAGTAATAGTAGTTTGTTGGAACCCTGGGCCCAGTCTGACTGAGAAAATTAGATGAGATTGACTGTACTTTACAATCCCCAAGGGTGAAATGAGTTTGTCATACAGCAGCCATAATGAAAAACGGAACAAACCCTCACGCCATTAAAAAAACAAAAAAAACAATCAAGGCTATTACAATAAATAATTGTCCGTTGTGTTCTGTTCCCAGACCGGGAACGGTCCTCACGGTCCAGTCGCTGTCGGAAGATGACCACAAGTTCTGGATTCACGCCATGGGTGGGAAAGAACCAGTGAGTAACCACATCATCCTGACAGCTCCACTGTAGTGTCTATTGAACTCTACTGAAATTCTATGAAAGTGGTACATTAATGCTAACAAGTATTTTTTTGGTTTGTAGTAACCTCTTGGATATCAAATGATCTGTGGAAAGCTACATATAATTTTTTTTTTACAGGCTGGGCAGTACTTGGGTAAAACCTATTCAAAAGAACGTGGAAGTAAGTATACAATGATTAGAAGCCCCTGATCTCCATTTCAATGTAATCTCTGTGATAATTCAAATGACATGGGAATAATTTAAATAACTGTGTCATGACTCTGCAGTCGATGCACAGCTAAATGACGTAGGATTGTCATTTGTGAAGAATGCCATCAATGCCATTGAGACGAGAGGTAAGACTATGCTTGATGACAATAGAAGGTCTAGGCAATATAAAGCCTACAGGAGTGTACTTTGCGAGGTTAGCTGACTGACCTGAGCAGGGGTGGGCATTAATTTTATCTTGGTGGGGGGGGGTCAGGGTTTCAAATTTCATGGGAGGGCTGCATTTTCTTTCTTTTTTTTCCCGGACTGATTTGACTGTCAAGCAATTTATGGGTCAGAAAAAGGACAGTTATTTGAAAATATAAATCTATTTATACTTTCTATCAAGTTTTAGCAGTTTGTTTTTTTATTTTATTTTTACTCAAACCTCCCTCGTTCTGAAGTTTGCCCACCTCTGGGGTAAAGAGGGTTTTGTAAAATGCTGTGATGTCTCCCTTTTAACACATGAGGGCAGGCTTGGACCATTATCCAGTCATATCTTGTGCTGTGGCCACTGTTCATAGTTTACAGGTAGTGGGGCAACATATACACTGAATGTACAAAACATTAAGAATACCTTATTAATATTGAGTTGCTCCCCCTTTTGCCCTCCGAAAGCCTCAATTTGTTGAGGCATGGACTCTACAAGGTGTCGAAAGCATTCCACAAGGATGCTGACCCATGTTGACTCCAATGCTTCCCCAGTTGTCAAGTTGGCTGGTGGGCCATTCTTGATAAAGAGGTAACTGTTACGTGTGAAACCCAGCAGTGTTGCAGTTGACAAACTCAAACCGGTGCGCCTGGCACCTACCATACCCTGTTCAAAGGCACTATTTTGTCTTGTCCATTCACCCTCTGAATGGCACACGTACACAATCCATGTCTCAATTGCCTCCAGGCTTAAAAATCCTTCTTTAACCTGTCTCCACCCCTTCATCTACACCGATTGAAGTGTATTTAACAAGTGCCATCAATAAGGGATCAATAGCTTTCACCTGGTCAGTCGGTCATGGAAAGAGCAGGTGTCCTTAATATTTTGTACACTCAGTGAAGAAGCCCACCTTTTTGATTTGAGTAACTGTATTTTCAAAGTTTATCCATTCATCCCCTCATGATTGTTTGTGCTATTAAGGGCCATGTAAACTGTGTTGTCAGGTATCAATGACCAGGGCCTGTACAGAGTGGTAGGGGTCAGCTCCAAAGTCCAGAAGCTCCTTAGCCTAATGATCGGTAAGACATGCTCATTTATCACCCTTTACGTAACTGTCCAGTGAAAATCACTTGTAAAAGTTAAGTCTTCTAACTCATGCCCAAATAATGCGGTTGACTCATCCTGTATTCATATTTGACGCTAAAGCATAAATTGGAGGAAAAACACTTAAAATCCCACCTCAAGCTTGTATCTCCAACAAATAAAGGCCTGCTATTTTGTCAGTGTCATCCAGTGTAGGATTAGCTGGCCAATCGGTCTGCTCGCATGAATGTTTTTAACGACCGGTATACGCCCACACCATTCTGTTGGGGTATGACTACACCATTCCAATACACAAAAGCTGCTTTAAAAAAAAAACTTAATTACATTTTAGGGGGGAGAAAAACAACATCACTCGTATTGTAATTAATTAAAGGTAATATTTCATTAATCTGGAACCACTGGACAGTTAAATTGATACAGTAGGCATTGTGCACCCGGTCTGATCTACTTAGTAGTATTCAGAGTAATGGATTCCTGTGACTTAGACGACGATGTAAGGCTCAGAGTGCAACAAGTGCTGCTGGTACGGCATTGGCATTCAGATAGCCGGGGGGTGCCTGAGAGGCCCCCTTCCTGCCTGCACCCGGCAGTCCTTACAGGGACTTCACTTGAGTCGCTCAGCAGGAGCTGGAAATTTGATTTCCTCGCCATTCTCTCCTCTAAACGCTCTTTCTTGCTCACTCTTTCTACCCTGCCATCCTCATGTTCTTCTTTAATCCCCCTCATCTTTCTTGTTTTTCCTCTACCCCCCCCTTACCTTTCCCCCTCTCGACGACTGCCCTTTAGTAGACACCAGCTGTCCCACAGCCCACTCAACTTCCCACCTGAACCTGCCGACTCATACTTCACAGCCCATTAGCACACTGTCTGCTGGTGTAGACTGGGTTCAATTAGTATCTGTTTTCTTTCAAATGCCATATGGACGCAGGTAACTCTGAGATAGTTGAGATTTACAGTGGGGCAAAAAAAGTATTTAGTCAGCCACCAATTGTGCAAGTTCTCCCACTTAAAGATGAGGCCTGTAATTTTCATCATAGGTACACTTCAACTATGACAGACAATGAGGGAAAAAATCCAGAGAATCACATTGTAGGATTTTTTTATGAATTTATTTCCAAATTATGGTGGAAAACTTTTATTGACCAAATACTTATTTATCTCAATACTTTGCAAATTAAACTACAGTTTACCACCCTGTGCATAGTTGACAATTCATTGGAACAGACTTAGGGAAAAACCAGTTCAATGGAGGGGTTAGAACGAGGCCAAAGCAGCAGAAGTGGATCACATTATTTTCCCACTGTGCTCACAAATCTCTGTGATAACAGTGGATTGACAGAACTCATAAAGCTTAGCATAGAGAATGGATATTTTACAGCTGGGAATTTCACTGCTGGGAATAGAGGTAAAAGGACTTGGATACTACTAGTGTAGTCAGTCATGTCCAAATACATCTGTTACAGAGAACTATGTGGGTTAGTTCATATTTTGATGTGCGCATTACAGTAGCTAAAAGACACACCACTCACCCAACATCTGTAGCTGTGTACACACACATTTGGCTGTTGGCCTTCTAGGAAAACATTTGGTCCAGCCCGTTGATGTTGGACAGGCCACTGTTCTGTGGGTAAATAAACACAGCCCTTCTGGTTTTAGTACTGAAGGGATCTAGTCAAATTAAGCAAATAAATGTCCCAGAGCAGCAACCTACCTCCCACCAAGTCTAACCCCTTGGAGACCTCCTGGTGACCTGGGGCTTGGCCTCGCACCAACCTCTGACTCAAACACACTCAACTAAGGTGGATTATTCATCAGGTCAGACCAGTATAGTTAAGCCTGGCTCGGTCCAGTTTGACTCAGTAGTGTGAGAAGACTATACTTTAAGCCAGCCAGCAATCGCCACTGGGCAGAACTGCTCCTCAAGACACATTTCACGTTTATTTATATTTTAGCTTCTCTGCAGCCATTCACGTTACAATACACTAGTTGACTTACAAAACACGTTTAGGCTCAGGGTATCATGGGAATTGGAGTGTCCTCTACTAAAGTAAAAAATGTATTGGTGCTTTGTGTATTTTCTTTGTGTTGGAGTTTAAAACCTTTTTGAAATGTTTTGGTTTCATTACAGATGAAAAGAGTAACGATGTGGATCTGTCTACTTGTGAGGAATGGGATGTGAAAACCATCACCAGCACACTAAAGCTGTATTTGAGGTATCAATCACTCAGTCTGCTACATAATCGCTAGGTTATGTATTCATGTCGGCTATTAGGTCTTATTAGCCAGCTGTGGAGACTTCATTCTAACTGTTCGTCATTGTCTGAGTTTGAAGTTATTCTTCTCCGGGGGTAGAAGCATCATCATTTCCTGGAGCTCAACTCCTGCAATGCAACAGGACATTCACAATGCCGCATAGACATCCATGCGTTTAAATTCAGACACATAATCAATCCACTTCATCAACTGACCCCGTCTCTCTGACTTCATTATTCCCCGTCGCTGTGTGTTCTAGGAAATCCGTTGTTGACCTGAGACGTAATTGGTAGGGAGTCTTGGCCACTTTCTAGGAAGAAGAGCTGCATCCCTGGCTTCAAAGTTTATCATCCATCTTTGAATGTATTGATTAGGTGACCAGGTGAAAAACAAAATGGTGGCCTGTGGCAGGTATTTTGACTACAATTTACTGCCACACATCCAAGCAGTGATAGGAATACATTAGCATGATAGGGATTTTAGTGTCATTGTTTCTCTGATCAAGTCAATCACTCAAATTAGGTTGGATGCCACATATTAAAGGAATCCTGTTTTTTTTGTTCAATGAGGCAATCAATTATATGGATTAAGTTATTGCCTGCTTATTCCTTGCTTTTCAAAGCAATTAATTTAACTGGTAGTCCTAGATTTAATATAAAAACACTATCTGCAAGGTAACAACTTAAATGTACCCTAAAAGCTAAGCCAAAGTTCTGTTAGCTAACAAACAAACTCTCGCTGCATATTCTGACGCCAATGCAATTACGGTATCCAAAGGAAACTAATGAGTGATATTTGCATACTGTAGTGCTGCATAAACTGAAGGATGTTAAAGGTTTGGTTGGTTATGGAGCGATTTACTGAATAAAATTACAGGCAACTTATCGTTAACCCCAGGCCAGTTTGTTACACTTTCTTCTGCACTTGTTTTGGAATTAGTTCAGTACTCCATCTGCTGTAAAAGGTTTAGTTATCAAAATTAAATTATAAAAGATTGGCAAGTTCACCAGTGCAATTGCCATATAGCCTATTAAATAATAAACTTTGAGTGAGCCAAGACCATTTTTCCATCAATTGAACAATAAATAAAGAGGATTTTAGCTCAGTGGTCAATGTAAAAGCATGGGAACTGGAATGCTATCAGTCTGATAGGCTAACAGGGCAGGAGCAGGTCAGAAGTCACGGCACTGTGTTGTGACTGGCCAGGTTTTGCTGCCCGCCCGCAACCCTTACAGGAAGTAGTTTGATGTTGCTTGCTGTGGGTCATGGGACTGACACTCTCCCAGGCTGGTCCCAGATCTGTTTGTGAGCTCCTGCCAACTCCTATGCTCGTTGGCCTCCCGAGTGGCACAGCGGTCTAAGGCACTGAGGCATCACTAAGGCTAGAGGCATCACAACCCGGGATCGAACCCGGGTCTGTAGTATCACACTGGCCGTAATCGGGAGTCCCATAGGGCGGCGCACAATTGGCCCAGCGTCGTCCGGGTTTGGCCGGGGTAGGCCATCATTGTAAATAAGAATTTGTTCTTAACTGACTTGCCTAGTTTCAATAAAGGTTCAATAAAAAAATGCAGTAAATTTGCATGACTGCAGAAATGGATCTGGTCCCAGGCAGCGAACTGCCTTTCTGGTTTATGTCAAGGAGTTTTTCCTGTTTCATAATGCAACCTGACAGTCAGCCAGTGGGATTAGAGTGTTGGGCAAGTAACCGAAAGGTCGCTAGTTTGAATCCCCCGGCAGACAGGATGGAGAATCTGGATGGGAAAATTACCCATGCATATTAATACACTTTTTTTTATAAGCATTCGCTAAATTATAATTAAGACTGCTACTGAGAGATTGTGACTGTCAGTTATACATTGCACACATCATATGATAAAATGTGTTACTTTTTTTTTTACACAAGCAATCTAACAATCTAGAAAACCATCCAATCATATGATGTAATTACTCATCCATTGAGTCAACTGAAACCTTATTACAGGCTTAAGTCTGCAGTAGAGACAGTAGATTTACTGTAAATTGTCCTGCAGCTCTGTCTTCCTCTGGCCTGCTGCAGAGCCAGAGGGTCAGCCTCTCTCCTTCCCTGCTCCTCTGGTTCCTCAGGGGAGGCTAAGTAGCCTTGGCACAGGGCCTGGTGCAGCACTGAAAGGACCTTCAGAACTTGGTTATCTCACTGTGGCATGGTGCGCCATCTAATTCCATCCCGACACGGCCACATTAATCATTGTTGTGTGCAGACCCTATAAAACAGTGCTGAATCTATTTCTGTCCCCCCCCAATTCTCCCGCTCTTCTGCGCTCTTTTGCTCTCCACCTCTTCTCCTCTCTCACTCTAATGCATTCTCTTTATTTCCGGTCTCTCTCTAGGAGTCTTCCTGAGCCACTGATGACCTATGGACTCTACAAAGACTTTATTGCCCCTGCAAGTAAGTTTGAGCCGTCCTCACTCACAATACAGCTCTTCTCAAACCAGATGTAAAACGACTCACAGGAGTGTACGAGCAGAGCAAAGGAATACTTCTCTATTTTATTGCACGTTATCAATGAGTGCAATGCTGTGTGCGTGACTAGCAAGTGTTTGTCTGTGAGACAATTCATGGTCTAAGTGTCCCAGTGCAGGTAGGTTGGCTATTAATCATTTTCATTGTCTCAGTAGTTCTATGGAAAACAGATGCTAACTTAACTGTTTTGCATGTTCCACATCTTGTAGAGTCTAAACAAATACTTGTTTTCATGGTTTTCCTCTAAAAGTGCCTCAGCATGTACCTTTAAAGCCTTTCATGGGACCCATAAAGATGTCTTCATCTCTCTCTCACACACACACACACACACTGTAATTCAACCTTCATCTGCCATTAAAGTAACCTTTGGTTCTTTGCAATTAAGGTAACTTAAAAGGGAAATGTTACCACCTGTTAAACACTATAAATCTTAGTAACCCACACTAACGTCCTCAAATGGCCCAGTGACTTTGAACAGAGAGAAACATGACCTTTCTCTCCCTATATAATCTTACTCCAATAGCCTGCCTGACATGTCCTGAGTGATCCTCCTAACATGAATTACCCTCAAGTCCCATAATTGGATCACGATGGAGTGTTTTTATCAGCCGTTTGCAATGCCCTCATAATGCAGGTACAGAGATGCATTAGCAATAAATATTTTCTGAAAGATGACAGCATCCTTAAGAAGCTTTATTCCCTTATTCAAATTTGTGCCGTTCCCATAGTAATGGGCGGGAGGGGGGTGCACGCCGGCTGTTTCTGTGTGTGGGCAGTAGCCATCAGATGCCTGTGTGGGTGTGTGAGGAAATGTTTAAGGGATGATGTTGTGGGTTTTATCACAACCCTTTTACACGGTAGCTTTATACTATCTCTCTATAGCCAGCAACAGTAGCCTACATATCCTCTGGCAAAATGCACTCATGTCGAATATTGGCGTCAAACAGGAAGTTTGCTGTTCGTCTCCATTCTCTTTTTTATTTGCTGTTAACCCTTTACTGTTCGTTTAAATATGAAAAACCCTGTTGTAGTCTAGACTAGCTGATAAAGCCAATGTAAACAGCATCCATTGTCTTGTATGGTAGCTTGTACTGGGCTAAACTGACTGTTTTGTGCTGTCATTCTGTTACCAAACTTTGCATCTGCACCTTTCTTCAACTACATGTATTTTTGTAACTTTTTCAGCGAACAATTTCCAAAGTCGTCCTTGTGCATTGAGTTGTGTGGTACTGTTTAACTTAGCAATCATTGGTTTTTGTTTGGCGTACGTTTCTGAAGTGAAAAAAATGAGTCTCCACATTCTGTTACTGTGGAATTGCCTTACTGTAACTGCACCAATATTGACTAGCGCTGCTGACAAAATTTAAAACGGACGACCCTGTGTCTCCAGTGAATAGATCCGGAGTCGGTGGTTCCACATCTCCTACTGTGACAGCTCCTTCCAGAGTGAAATCTGACTGCACCAGAGTGCTTGCTGCTCAGGAGTCTTTCCACCTAAGGAATGGATAGTACAGCACTGTAATAACACAAATGTTTTGTTTTTGGTGGATTCCAATTGTATTTAACTTTATTTAGCCAGGGAGTCGAGCCGAAACGGTCTTTTTAGCAGATGAGCCCTGCATACACAATCAACAATGACACTATACATGTACACTATACATGAAAAGCAAAACACAATCATATGAAATGCATTCCTCACTTAAAAAGCCTAACATCCATCTGAATTGCCCTAAAGGCACCAGCTTTAAGGAGCTTTGCATATCATTCCAAATGAGGTGCAAAAAACTAAATGTCTTTTCCTGACTCTGGAGATTGAAGGGATCTCCAGGGTTAGCCATCCCTGAGTCTAGTAACTTATGTCTAAGGTTAACAGTGAGGTGTGGTGGAAGTTTATGCAAAGAGGGCTTTATAGACGAGTGCAATGTACTGTGATAAACTGCCTCCAATGGCTTCAATACAGTGGCAGCAGCATTCATAGACAGTAGTCAATAACCAGAACGTTGACATACTCCTTGGTTTTCTGCTATTAAACAAAAGGCAGGACCTGCTCCTATAGAAACCTTTTAATTCTCAATTCCTTAACTCATCAACATACTTTAAGAACAATGGCTACTCATCAATCCAGTTGTGCAGATATTTATAAGTGGGGACACGGTCAATATGGGTTCCATCCAAAGTACATATGTGATTTTGAGAAATAACAGTTTCACCTTTTAATTTTGGTAAAACAAAACTTTATTGCTCTGCAGAAATCCTGATGCCTACAGCATGGTGCTAGCAACACGTGGGTTTGATTCCCGCATGGTCCACGTAGAATGATGGCACTGTAAGCGGCTGTCAAATAACCTTGTTTGTCCTGTTTTTAAACAGAAGGTGGTAGTCCAGAGTCTCGTAGCCAAGCCATCCACTGCCTGGTCCACAAGCTGCCTGAGAAGAACCGTCTGGTCCTGGGGCTACTGTTGAAACACCTGGCTACGTGAGTTAGCAGCCTTACTCTCGTCCTCGGTCTTGTATTCTTTCTCAACTGTCCTTGATCCACCCCCCCCATCTTTCGCTCTTTCCTGTCTCTTCTCTCTCCCATCAATCTTTCCTTTTCTCACATGTTCAACTAAGTGCAGGCAGAGAACTCCCTCCCCACCCTGTCTTAGAACAGCCCAGCACCCTCCACAATAGTAGTCAGAAGTTTGCACTGCTTCACCAGTTCCCTATGCCTTTAATGAAATGGCCCGCTCCCTCCATTTCCCACCCGCTCCTCTGGGTGTACCCCTCTCTCCAAACTGGACCGTTAGCTGTTACACAACTTGCCCTTTCAGAGATAGGATCTGAGATTTCAAAATCTTTGCTAACATTACAAGGTTTTACTTCAGCAACTCTATTTTTTTACGACAAACTAAATAGTAGCAAATTGAAGATAAGTAACATGATCCTCGTTCCCTGAGGCAATCAAAGTCTGGAGGATCTTATTTCTTAGAAAACCTGCCCCAGGTTTCTCAGAGTAGAAGTAAAAAGACATTTCAGTGCAGCAATTGAAATTGAATTTGGATTATCCAGCATGAAATTCTTCCGACTGGATTTTTTTTTTAATTTTTTTTTTAAAATTGGCTGTGTGTGTGTGCTTGTCCTGCAGGGAGAGCGGCAAAGCCAACATTTCACACCCCTGTCTGAAATGGTTTAAGAAATGTGATAAAGGAAAGGTTGTCACTAGGTGACATATTTAGGTTTGCAAAGGCTCCCTTTCATGCATTTCCACCATCACTCTGCTGAATGACAATTTGTCATTTTATACATTTAAGGAGAATATCTTAACCGGTCTAATGACTTTGATTTTAATTTGTCTTAAATGTATGTTCTTACTATACAAAATTGTAACTTAGAATTATTAAAACAACGGTTGATTCACTTGATTCGTTGTAACTCCGAATTATTGATTGAATTTGAAGTTTCTGTTTAAAAAAACAAAAACAAATGCAGCAACACCTCATGGCACAACGCCTCCCCTGCATGTGACCTACTTGTGGTGTGTCCTGACGTATGTGGAACTGAGGCGTGTGCGCACACACATTTTATTGTTTTTAAATGTATGTAAATTGTAGTCTTGTCTGTCTTTTTTGTTGTGTGCAGGAACCCAGTAAGACTAGCTTTGGCAATTGGTTTAAGGCTAATGGGAATCCAAAAAAATCTAAACTCTGCAGTTTTTTGCAGCTCTTCAGTCATTCTAAAGTCAAGCAAAAATTTAGCGTCCACTTACTGTGAATCGGATGAAAGGCAACTGAAAAAGTTCAGAGTTTGAAGTGACAAAGTTTAGGAGAGAAGGTCAATGTTCTTGAACAATCTATGGAGTGGTGATGAACTGGGTAATGATGTCAGTAAGAACTCTAGCGAACACCTGAGGCCAAGCCAGAGATGCTGTTCTAGACACCTCTGACTGACATAACAAGGTGGTAACAACACCTTCCTTCCTTGGCAAACTGTCAGACAGATGTTAGTAAGCTGTCAGACATGGAGTAATCTGATTTTCAAAGCTAATTTGAAATTTTCTAGCTGAATTCTTTATAGTATACAGGCCTTCTAAAGAGTATATGTATCCCCCTATGTAAAACATTTTTAAACGTCAGGGAAAAGCACTAAATCAATTGTCTATGAAATCATGAATTGTTATCCTCCCTGGTCTCCCCATGCAGTGTGGCGGCCCACAGTAAGTTGAACCTGATGACGGTGGCCAACCTGGGTGTGGTGTTTGGTCCCACCCTGATGAGGCCCCAGGAGGATACTGTGGCTGCCATCATGGACCTCAAGTTCCAGAACATTGTGGTGGAGATCCTCATCGAGCAACACGAGAAGGTAACCACTGGGTTCTTCTCTTGAACGAAACAGACGTCCGAATGCACTCCTGAGCAGTGGTGTAATGTACTTGCAACAAAAAACTACTTAAGTATTTTTACTCATCTGCACTTTACTATTATTTATATTTTTGACACCTTTTACTTCACTACATTCCTTAAGAAAATAATGTACTTCTTACTCCATTTTCCTGACACCCAAAGTACTCGTTACATTTGAAAGCTTAGCAGGACAGAAAAATGGTCCAATTCACGCACTTATCAAGAGAACATCTTTAGGTCATCCATACTGCCTCTGATCTGGCAGACTCACTAAACGTGTTTGATTTGTAAATTATGTCAGTTGGAGTGTGCTCCTGGCTATCCATAATTTGAAAAAAGAGAATTTAAAAGAATATGATGCTGTCTGATTTGCTTAATATAAGGAATTGGAATACTTAAGTTACTTTTGATACTTATATTTTAGCAATTACATTTACTTTTGATACTTAAGTATATTTAACCAAATACCAAATGACTTTTTCTGTAGTATTTTACAGGGTGACTTTGACTTGAGGATTTTTAAGGTATTGGTACTTTTACTCATGTATGACAATTGGGTACTTTTTTCACCACCGCTCCTGAGCTTGTCCCCCTGACCACAGTAACATCTATAGACCCATCCTCTAATATTGTTCCTCAAAGCTGCAACCAGAGGAAAGTTTGTCTAAAACCCACCGCTAAACGCACTGCTGAGACTTTTCTCCAGTGCTGGCAATGGGATTTTGAGGACATTGCTCTGAGTGACATTTTAGGCAATATTCTTCACATTTTATGAGTAAAGTAAAACTTAATGAAATTCCTGTGTCTTGGGCTAGGGCTCTAAGACAAATGAAACTAAAGCAGCTTATTGATAAGAAGCATTAAATAGTTTTTATCTATGTGTTTTACATAATGTAGAGATGATCACTTTGAGCTGACTACAGAACCTGGCTGACATCATTCCATTGGCCCAGTGGTTGACTTACAAAGCAGGGATTCTCATGTTGCCCCTTTTTGTGCTTAAAAACGATATCCAGTATGTCATGGTACATGGAAGGTCCTTTGCCTAACCTACAGGGTTTAAGTCCCGTTTTGAGCCATGCTACGACAGAACTGTAATCTGCTTTTAATGTAAATAGTCATCTGCCTACATCTATAGAGGGGCTCAATTCCCAGAGCCAAAACAGAAAGGGCTGAGGTTAGTATGTGATCTGTGCTAAGTATTCTGGTCAGCTATAAGATGCCAAGAGTACCCCCTAAACTCAAACATGAATTGACTATGACTTACTCGTCAATTTCGAGATCCTCTATTTCTAATAGTCCAAATAATAGAAAGCGCTCTACCTTCAACCACAAGCAATTAAAGTTTTGGTGAGGAGACACTTCCATAAATGTTCCAGAACTTCACCATACACACCACAAGGTGATGGACGACTTGGTGTCAGAGCCAGAATGAAATACCCTTGGAAGCTTTAAAAAAAGCGCTGAGCTGCGAGACGAGAGGTGAGGGAGTTTTGCTTCCAGACAGACAGACATTAGCTTTCCTCTCAGGCCCAGTGCCTCCCTCCCCTCCCCTTCTCTCTCTCCTTCTCGCCAGACTGTTGATACCCCCAGATACCTAGCAGACAGTGTTTTACATTCACATCCATCTGCAGAGATGGTAGGGGGAGAGATTGCTGGAACTCTGCTGCTCTCAACCATATCAGATTTCTCTCACTGTAACGTACTTTTTTCTCCCAACTTCCTTTTACTTTTCTCTCGCTCTCTCCCCTCATCCTCTTTACCTAAATTCTTTCAACTCCACATCTGAAGTTAGCAGATGTTTTTACATACAGACTATGTAAACAAGCTGTACAGTGAGCGTCCTCCAATCCAGACCTACTGCCCGTCAGTGCGTCAGCAGCTCCTAGCCACCTCTGGCTCCTGTTCATTAGGCACTAAACCGACCTAAAACCGAGAGTTTGTCCAATGAAAACAGTCACTTTTGTCTACTGTAAAATGTGGGTGCCCTAATAAACATGCTGCTTTCAGCAGATTCCCTAGACTGGATTTGGTCTTAGTGTTTCGGGGTCTGAGTTTATATTAACCCTGATGTAAGTTGCAAAGGAAGATCCAGTGTGTTTTCTTAGTACGTAATAAGTGAGCAAAGAGCATCTCAACTGTCCCTAGAGATACACATGCTGCTGGGCTAAAGTGCTTTGCTATCTGACTTGTCAAATGTGAGCTCTTCAAAACACACATTTTACTAAGGTCAAATGAGGACATGCCTCTGTTCAATATGCTCCATCTTTGCTTTGAGGGAGTAGTTAAACACATTTTGGTTATGCAAACACAGTATCCCCACCACTCACACACGCTTTCTCTTCTTGTTTCAGATCTTTGGAGATGTCCCAGGCCCGTCTTCCCCAGGGCTCTCTGCCCCCACCAGGCAGTCCAAGAAACTGTCTGTTCGACAGAACCGACCCCTTGCCGTCTATAACCCAAAGAAAGTGGACCTGCAGACAGGTAAGAGACAGAGCCCTAACGTTACAGCCTTAGCCAGCCTTGCTGAAAGGTTGAGTTGGAATGAGGGACCCCTACTCTCGACAAGTATTTGATTCGGCGATCCCAGTAAAGGTTCCTGTACTATATAAAGCAGTCATGGAGCTAGTGTTGCGCCTTTGTAAACCTGCACAATAGCTTTATAGATCATCACTAATATAAAGGGGACAACTGTACCAGGTGCCTCCTCCCACATTGCTCTACCAGGAGAGCCTGGTAATTTAGCCTGGTGACTTAACCTGCTGCCCTACTGTAAACCCCAGATCCCCAGCCCCCATCAGATCCTCCTCCTGGAACATGACCTAAAGGAGGCTGAATCTGCTTATCAGACACATTCCTCCTGCCATATTGCTCCAGGCTTTTACTTTTAGGGTATTTTATTGTCTGGTATGAAAAATATATAATCCTATCTTTAACCAAATTGTGTTCTGGGTCTGGATGTTTTTAAAGTGATGTCTAACTACCTGGCGGAGAACATTTTAATTTTTAAATATATGTGTGGGCAAATATATCCAGTAGATACGGGCGACTACGCTGAAGGCTGCTAAGCCAAGGGCTTTTTTCTATGGGGCTGATAATGTTTGAAGGAGAACGGAGAGAACTGATGGCATCCATAGATTTGTCTCATTTTTTACATATGCAACTTGTGTGTGAAGTTGAAATGAGTTAAACATTTGACCGACTACAATGGACAGTGAGGAAGATATGTTTCTCATCCATTTTCACCCGTCTGTGTGGCCATAGCTTCAGCCCCTTGAAAGGGAAATTTATTAACACATTTGCAATGGGGCAACTGGCCAACAGGTATTGGGTTTCTGAGGACACGGCAGTTTGGAGTGCCAGGAATATCATATTTTCCTGGATCAAATCATTCACAATCAAGTTTTGTTTTATACCTTACTCTATTTTCTCTCTGTGATTGAAATCTTACATTTTGCCAAAAGTCAGGTGAAGCAGAACATCTACTTTTTGACAATATGTTGACACGTTATTAAACGATATCACTGCCAGGGTTTGGAAGACAATCCTGTCTCATTTGCAAGACAATTAACCAGGTACTTTTGATAATTTTCTGGGCCAGTTCAATCCTGTGTTTAGCTTTTAGCGGTAGCCAGGGTTGTATTCATTGGTCATCAAATGGAAGACTACTTGAACTTGTCCAATACTAAACACTTGTTTGCGCTTTCTAGATAGGTTTTGCTACAGTACCTTGGTTTCCATCCCAATTAGCGACAGATTTTCATGCGAATATTGTCAAATCTGTGTAAAACGATATGCGCATCTCCCACCTGATGTTTACATCAAACTGACTCATTGTGCAGAAAAGACTGTGCGTGGATGTCAGTGCACATCAAAAAAAAATAGTTTTGCGGTTAAATTCCCATGTACCCAAAAAAAATGGTTTCCATTGAATTATTAACTCTACTGATGGTTTTGTCACAAACTGTTACGTTATATAGCAGGTGTTCCTATTCTGGTCTTATGTACGCTCTAGCCAACAGCTCAGTGTGGATAGGCTACCTAAAAGATAATTATGGATAAGAACAAGGTTTTTTTTTTTGTCGAACAGCAATGATCATGTCAGCAGAATGATGCTCTTTCCAATAAAAAAAAATTAATCTCATCACAGTGCACTTTCACCACCCTGTGAAGTTCATCGTAGCTTATTTCATCTGTAGCTTTAAACTGCAGGCTTTCCTGTGTCAACGTATTGTTTGACTCAAAGTTTACTGTGATATGATAGTTATTATATCAATATTACCGACATGTCGAATGAACAAATTGTCTGCCAGCATTTATACAATAATACCAGCATTTCCTGTTTCCATCAACCCAGTTGTGACTTTAAAAAATAAAATGAAAGATTATGCGTAAGGTAATTAATCCACATAATGGCACAGTCATTGTGTACAATGCAGATGTTCCTTTTTACAAGAAGTCTCTGGTTTTGATATTTGCTTCTATTTGGGCTGTGTTTTCTAGTAAAAGTAATGAAGTAATTCTGAATAGCTCATTTGGATCGTGTAAACATGGAAAATGAGTTCTGTTCGACTGCAATATCCTCTTGATAGATGCTTCTTCTTAACTCTATACAGCTGACGGTAGTGAACGTTTTTAATAATGGTAGAAGAGACCGGGTTTAACTGGTTCCAGAGGCTCTAAAACCCAGAAAGTCATCCATCTTGTGCTCAGTGCAAGCAACAGTTGCTTTTCTCCGAAAGCTAAACGTCTTCTTGTAGTTGTATAGACTGTTTCGATACAATCGAAATATATAATCATGGGATATATTATATATATATAATCATGGGATATGTATGTCTTTTCATATAATCAATGTCATCTGATCTATAAGACCTACCGTATATGGGCTGAAAAGCTACAGTATTTTATGAATGTCCCTTTTATGATCATGATTGTCTTCGACAGAAACTGAAACACTTTCTTCCAAAGTGCAGCACAGCACTGTCAGCCATTAGCTTTTAGTGGAGTCCAGGGGGGGGACTGCCTAAAAGTCACTCATTCAATATAGACTCGCATAATCCAGAATGGTCACCCTGTTGCTTTGATCGGTGTGGTGGGAAAAGAAACGCAACTTCCTTTAACTTTTCATTGCTGCTTAGGTTCGTCTGTCCCTCTGTTTTTAAAAACAGGAACTAAGAGTTGTAGTGAACTTGGCCTGGAACCTCCTAGCGTGCCTTAGTCATGGTGATCTCCTGGTCGTCCACTGCCACATTCAGCTGCTGTAGCGGCACAGGGTCATCCACAGAGCCACGTTTAGCCTTGCTCCCCTAAATAATGGACAAAGACGTTCTCGTCCAACAATTTGCTCTCAATGACTAACAGCCTTACTTCTCCTCAGTGTCACCGACGTCACCTGATGTCGGTTCCAACTCGGATGAGGCGTCGCTAGGCAGCAACGAGTCGGTGTCGTCCCAGTCGACTGCCTCGGGGACGCCTCCGGAGAAGGCCAACCATGGTCGCCTTCTCGCCAGCCTCAGCACAGGAGACAGCCCAGGGTAAGTGGGTCTACATGGAGAAATGCCTGCGGTTAACCTCAGCATCCGTCTACCTAGCCCCCCCCCCACTACCATCCACATTAAGATCTGTAGCCTACCATCCACATTAAGATCTGTAGCCGTCTGTCTTCACCCTCTCAAACTCAGACAGTCTGGAAGAGCTGACGTGTTGCAGTGGGATTGAATGTTTTCTCTACTCACTCCACTTAGTCGCTGACGGGGACATGTTGGTGTTGCTGGCTCCATTCATACAGCAAACCTTCATATCTCTTTAATTGAAACTCTATCTCTGTCTCTGAGAAACTCTTTGAACTGAATATATCGTTAGTGTCATAACCTGCCCAAGAAAATATGCATTTTATTCTTTTTTTTTTATTATGTGGTGCGAAGTAAATTGATGCCCACTTCCTCCTGTCTACCCCTCCCAGCCTCCACGTACATAGGCATATCTTTCAATTTCCTTGCTTTCTCACTCCTCGCTCTCCTAGCGCTCGCTCTCTTCCCCCTCTCTCCACTCTCTATCCAACCCTTCTCTCTGAAGTCCTTGGTTTCTTTTAGTTGTCTCCAGCCCACAGCTTGCCTTGAATGCTGATGCGAGAGCTAATAATAATATTGGGTTAGACTGCAGATGTTGGGCTGCTCTTTGTCTCTGCAGAGTCACATGTCTGCAGGTTCACCTTGTGAAAAACTTTGTTTCTCTGACTCCCTCGCCCACTTTGCCTCCCTTTCTCTCTGAGATGCTCAGAGTGCAATGAGTCTTCTCACAAGACACACGAGCTGTAAAACAACAATTAGCACGTACTTAACTGAGGGAAAAATGAATTCTCTTTGGTTTTCAACATTCAACCTCTGTCTCTCTCTCTGTCTCTCTCTCTCTGTCTCTCTCTCTGTCTCTCTCTCTGTCTCTCTCTCTGTCTCTCTCTCTGTCTCTCTCTCTGTCTCTCTCTCTGTCTCTCTCTCTGTCTCTCTCTCTCTGTCTCTCTCTCTGTCTGTCTCTGTCTCTGTCTCTGTCTGTCTCTGTCTCTGTCTGTCTGTCTCTCTCTGTCTGTGTCTGTCTGTCACCTCTGGTGTGTGCGTCGTGCTCGTCTGTGTCGCACCTCTGGCGGGAGCCAAGGCTATGGTAGACAGACGGAGCTACAGTAGTGGGTTACATAACCAAGACTTGTTTTTTCCCATGTTTTCCCACTTCGTGGCTTCGCCTCTCCTCCAGTGGAACGGAAGGAGTGACCGGGAGGGGGTCGTGAATATCGCCATTATTTGTTTGGGAGACGGGTGGCGGTGCGTCAGCCGTGTAAATCGTATTGGCTTTGGGAGATATTCTAGTTCACTCTTATAGCTCAGCTCTGACCTTTATGAAGACTGCCGTGTGAGAGAGCATGGCAGGGAGCACCTTTATGGCAGAGGTCACGGCACCGCCATTCTCCACCAAAAAAAGGCGTGGGAGGTGGAATGTGTGTACAACAGGTAGTCTGTTTTCAGATCAATTTGTGCTGCCTTGGCAATCAAATCAAATGTATTTATAGCCCTTCGTACATCAGCTGATATCTCAAAGTGCTGTACAGAAACCCAGCCTAAAACCCCAAACAGCAAGCAATGCAGGTGTAGAAGCACGGTGGCTAGGAAAAACTCCCTAGAAAGACCAAAACCTAGAGAGGAACCAGGCTATGTGGGGTGGCCAGTCCTCTTCTGGCTGTGCCGGGTGGAGATTATAACAGAACATGGCCAAGATGTTCAAATGTTCATAAATGACCAGCATGGTATAATAATAATAATGACGACGACGACGACGACGCAGAACAGTTGAAACTGGAGCAGCAGCACGGTCAGGTGGACTGGGGACTGCAAGGAGTCATCATGTCAGGTAGTCCTGGGGCATGGTCCTAGGGCTCAGGTCCTCAGAGAGAGAAGGAGAGAATTAGAGAACGCACACTTAGATTCACACAGGACACAGAATAGGACAGGAGAATTACTCCAGATATAACAAACTGACCCTAGCCCCCTGACACACAAACTACTGCAGCATAAATACTGGAGGCTGAGATAGGAGGGGTCAGGAGACACTGGCCCCATCTGAGGACACCCCCGGACAGGGCCAAACAGGAAGGATCTAACCCCACCCACTTTGCCAAAGCACAGCCCACACACCACTAGAGGGATATCTTCAACCACCAACTTACCATCCTGAGACAAGGCTGAGTATAGCCCACAAAGATCTCCGCTATGGCACAACCCAGGGGGGGGTGCCAACCCAGACAGGATGACCACATCAGTGAATCAACCCACTCAGGTGACGCACCCCTTCCAGGGACGGCATGAGAGAGCCCCAGTAAGCCAGTGACTCAGCCCCTGTAATAGGGTTAGAGGCAGAGAATCCCAGTGGAAAGGGGGGAACCGGCCAGGCAGAGACAGCAAGGGCGGTTCGTTGCTCCAGAGCCTTTCCGTTCACCTTCCCACTCCTGGGCCAGACTACACTCAATCATATGACCCACTGAAGAGATGAGTCTTCAGTAAAGACTTAAAGGTTGAGACCGAGTTTGGGTCTCTGACATGGGTAGGCAGACCGTTCCATAAAAATGGAGCTCTAAAGGAGAAAGCCCTGCCTCCAGCTGTTTGCTTAGAAATTCTAGGGACAATTAGGAGGCCTGCGTCTTGTGACCGTAGCGTACGTATGTACGGCAGGACCAAATCAGAGAGATAGGTAGGAGCAAGCCCATGTAATGCTTTGTAGGTTAGCAGTAAAACCTTGAAATCAGCCCTTGCTTTGACAGGAAGCCAGTGTAGAGAGGCTAGCACTGGAGTAATATGATCACATTTTTTGGTTCTAGTCAGGATTCTAGCAGCCGTATTTAGCACTAACTGAAGTTTATTTAGTGCTTTATCCGGGTAGCCGGAAAGTAGAGCATTGCAGTAGTCTAACCTAGAAGTGACACAAGCATGGATTAATTTTTCTGCATCATTTTTGGACATAGTTTTTGATTTTTGCAATGTTTACGTAGATGGAAAGAAGCTGTCCTTGAAACAGTCTTGATATGTTCTTCAAAAGAGATCAGGGTCCAGAGTAACGCCGAGGTCCTTCAGTTTTTTATTTGAGACGACTGTAGAACCATCAAGATTAATTGTCAGATTCAACAGAAGATCTCTTTGATTCTTGGGACCTAGAACAAGCATCTAGGTCCCAAAGTAGAACATTTGCAGCCATCCACTTCCTTATGTCTGAAACACAGGCTTCCAGTGAGAGCAATTTTGGGGCTTCACCATGTTTCATCGACATGTACAGTTGTGTGTCATCCGCGTAGCAGTGAAAGTTAACATTGTTTCCGAATGACATCACCAAGAGGTAAAATGTATAGTGAAAACTATAGTGGTCCTAAAACGGGACCCTGAGGAACACTGAACACAGTTGATTTGTCAGAGGACAGATAAGATCTAAACCAGGCCAGAACTTGTCCGTGTAGACCAATTTGGGTTACCAATCTCTCCAAAAGAATGTGGTGATCGATGGTATCAAAAGCAGCACTAAGGTCTAGGAGCACGAGGACAGATGCAGAGCCTCAGTCCGATGCCATTAAAATGTCATTTACCACCTTCACAAGTGCCATCTCAGTGCTATGATGTGGTCTAAAACCAGACTGAAGCATTTCGTATACATTTTTGTCTTCAGGAAGGCAGTGAGTTGCTGCGCAACAGCCTTTTCTAAAATTTGAGAGGAATGGAAGATTCGATATAGGCCGATAATATAAACTATCTTGGTCAAGGTTTGGCTTTTTCAAGAGGCTTTATTACTACCACTTTTAGTGAGTTTGGTACACATCCGGTGGATAGAGAGCCGTTTATTATGTTCAGCACAGGAAGCAGCTCTTTCAGTAGTTTAGTTGGAATAGGGTCCAGTATGCAGCTTGAAGGTTTAGAGGCCATGATTATTTTCATCATTGTGTCGAGATATAGTACTAAAACACTTGAGCGTCTTTCTTGATCCTAGGTCCTGGCAGAGTTGTGCAGACTCAGGACAACTGAGCTTTGAAGGAATACGCAGATTTAAAGAGTCTGTAATTTGCTTTCTAATGATCATAATCTTTTCCTCAAAGAAGTTCATGAATTTATCACTGCTAAAGCGAAAGTCATCCTCCCTTGGGGAATGCTGCTTTTTAGTTAGCTTTGCGACAGTATCAAAAAGGAATTTCGGATTGTTCTTATTTTCAATTAAGTTAGAAAAATAGGATGATCGAGCAGCAGTAAGGGCTCTTTGGTACTGCACGGTACTGTCTTTCCAAGCTAGTCGGAAGACTTCCAGTTTGGTGTGGCGCCATTTCCGTTCCAATGTTCTGGAAGCTTGCTTCAGAGCTCGGGTATTTTCTGTGTACCAGGGAGCTAGTTTCTTATGAGAAATGTTTTTAGGGGTGCAACTGCATCTAGGGTATTGCGCAAGGTTAAATTGAGTTCCTCAGTTAGGTGGTTAACTGATTTTTGTCCTCTGGTGTCCTTGGGTAGACAGAGGGAATCTGGAAGGACATCAAGGAATCTTTGTTGTCTGTGAATTTATAGCACAACTTTTGATGTTCCTTGGTTGGGGTCTGAGCAGATTATTTGTTGCAATTGCAAACGTAATAAAATGGTGGTCCGATAGTCCAGGGTTATGAGGAAACATTAAGATCCACAACATTTATTCCATGGGACAAAACTAGGTCCAGAGTGTGACAGTGAGTGGGTCCAGAGACATGTTGGACAAAACCCACTGAGTCGATGATGGCTCCGAAAGCCTTTTGGAGTGGGTCTGTGGACTTTTCCATGTGAATATTAAAGTCACCAAAGATTAGAATATCTGCTATGACTACAAGGTCCGATAGGAATTCAGGGAACTCGGTGAGGAACGCTGTATATGGCCCAGGAGGCCTGTAAACAGTAGCTATAAAAAGTGATTGAGTACTGCATAGATTTCATGACTAGAAGCTCAAAAGACGAAAACGTATTTTTTTTTGTAAATTGACATTTGCTATCGTAAATGTTAGCAACACCTCTGCCTTTGCGGGATGCACAGGGGATATGGTCACTAGTGTAGCCAGGAGGTGAGGCCTCATTTAACACAGTAAATTCATCAGGCTTAAGCCATGTTTCAGTCAGGCCAATCACATCGAGATTATGATCAGTGATTAGTTCATTGACTATAATTGCCTTTGAAGTAAGGGATCTAACATTAAGTAGCCCTATTTTGAGATGTGATCTCTTTCAATAATGACAGGAATGGAGGTGGTCTTTATCCTAGTGAGATTGCTAAGGCGAACACCGCCATGTTTAGTTTTGCCCAACCTAGGTCGAGGCACAGACACGGTCTCAATTCAAGACACGCAATTCCTGTTTAGCTTGACAGTGACATTGACCACAGGAGTTGCCAGAACAGCACAAACAGATCTGGGACCAGGCTAGAATAACTACTTAACCAGCCTCGACACCGGAACGGGAAGTCAGTGATGTAGTGCTTACTGCTCAATACCTGGAATTGTACCTAATTAGTACATCTGTTAAGCTTTAACCTGGAAAAAATGACATTCTACACAAGTTGAACTAGAACTCTCTACATCAGACACTATTTTCTGATGATTTATCATCTCTGCTAACTTCAGTGTCATCTCATCCCCCAAATTCACCATCTGGATATCCCTGTGGCAGTCATTTCCAGACCTGGAGAGTGAGACTGTAATTCTGCCTTGTCTCCTCTTCATCTTCCTCCCCCATCCCCCTGTCTTGGCGGACAGCCGTGGATCATAGAACAGGGTTTCCTGCCCACCCAGATTGATGTTTTTTTTGGTGCTTACCAGCTCAAATCAAATGTATTTGTCACATGCGTGTGTTTAGCGGCTGTTATTGTGGGTGTAGCGAAATGCTTGTGTTTCTAGCTCCAACAGTGCAGTAATATCTAATAGTTTCACAACATGTACCCAAAATACACATCTAAGTAAGGAATGGATTAAGAATATATACATATGTCAGAGCGGCAGCAGTGGACTGAGTGATATAGAATACAGTATATACATATGAGATGGGTGATGGGTCACTTTAGAGTACAGTTTATACATATTAGACCCTGCCCACCACTCCTCCTCCAATCAGTGATGTGGAAAGTCTCTCTTAGCCCAGAAAGAGGGCCAATAGAAAGTCCCCCATTCACAGACCCTACCAGGCCTGGAGGCTGTGGGGTTGAATTCTTTTCCTGCCATACGGTAATGGGAACCAGCAGTGCACCTCTTTCGTACAGTGACTGCCCCCATATCCACAAGATTATAAAACTAGTGAGAGCTGAACTGGTGGCCGGAGGTCTGCTAGTGTCTGATCCCAGGTATCATCTCCTGTCCTGCTGTTGTGCCCTTGGGCAAAGGCACTTAACGCCTAAGCTGCTCTTGATCCAGGGGCACTGCTCTGCTCTCAATCCAGAGGCACTGCTCTGGGGCTTACCCTGTGCTTCTCAACGTGCGTGTTTATTTGTGGGGGGTTTAGATGGGCAGTTGGACGCGTTTCAGTTTTTCACAAAATGGACACAGCCTAGCTATTCTATTAGGTTTATTTTTTTAAGTATGCTTCCACTGAAAATCTAACTTCAGACACACTGTACAAAACATTAGGAACACCTTCCTAATATTGAGTTGGGGCATGAACTCTACAAGGTGTCTAAAGCATTCCACAGGGATAGTGGCCCATGTTTACTACAGTGTTTACTACAGCGTTTCCCACAGTTGTGTCAAGTTGGCTGGATGTCCTTTGGGTTGTGGGTCATTATTGATACACACTGGAAATGTAGACTTATCTGATATGGGCAGAAAGCTGCACTGTTCAATTTACATTAGCTAATACCATGCTATTGTTTGAGTGTGCACAATTATGAACTTAAAGTTATTAATAAACCAATTAGGCACATTTGGCAGTCTTGATACGTTTTTAAGATGAATGCAATGGATCAGTCTACAACTTTGCACATACAATGCTGCCATCTAGTAGCCCAAACCAATTTTTCTGGGCTGGAATAATGCATTATGGCCTTTCTCGCATTTCAAAGATGTTACAATAAAGACATATTTTATTTGTATTATCTTTTACCAGATGTGTTATTCTCTTACATTTTCACTACCTTCAAAGTGTTTCCTTTCAAATGGTATCAAGAATATTCATATCCTTGCTTCAGGCAGTTAGATTTGAGTGTCATTTTCGGCGAAAATTGAAAAGGGGTCCAATCCGTTAAGGGGTTAAATCTTTTATCTTGCCCCTTCACCCTCAATGTCATTCACAATCCATGTCTGTCTCAAGGATTAATCTTTTTAACCAGTCTCCTCCCCTTCATCTACACTGAGTTTTGAAGTGGATTTAACAAGTGCCATCATTAAGGGATCCTAGCTTTCAACTGGATTCACCTGGTCACTCTGTCATGGAAAGAGCAGGTGTTCCTAATGTATTGGAAGTTGTTTAATCATATTTCAATAGGAAACAGATTTTGTAGATTACAAACAACCAATGTGTAAATCGAGGTTCTGTGATATTTTGGTTAACGAGACACTAAAAATTTATTTTCCTGTGTCTGGCTTAGTTGTAATTTGTTTTTGGATAAATCCATTTTCCACTCGTTCATGTGACCGGTTTCTAGGGCAACCATATTGAACTTTCCCAACCATTCATCCTGTAATCATTTTAGTATCTATTTAATTGACAGGTCTTTTCCAGATCTTCATAGTTGCCATTTCATTAATAGCCTTCGCTTGTGTAGTAAAAGTCAACTTTTGACTTAAGGTTTCAATTTGAGTATCTGTTTGTTTCTGCGTGTGTGGTGAGAAGTGAGGTGAGCGTACCTTCGTCTACACACTAACATGCAATTGTGTGAGTTTGCCTGTTTTAGTGCCTGTATACTGTGTGTGTGGACACACGCACCTACACACATCCACTCTGCCCCCTTCCCCCCTCATCCCCCTACCTTAGCAGTAAAGAGTGCATCTCAGTACCTACCCTCAGGTGGGTAAATGGGTAAAGTGACAGTGCTCCTGTTCAGCTGTTGGCCCAGGCAGAGTGCCAGGCAGACAGTCTCCATCCGCACAGCACACAGGTTAATGAGTGGAGTTTCTGCACTGCAGTGCTTCCCCCCCCCCCATGCTGATGTGGAGCAGCTGAGACACCAGTGGTCCCTCTCCACACAGTCTGCATAGCTATAAATCACCCACACCATCTGGCATCCACTGCACTGACTGGACCTGACTAGAACCTGATGGAGGGAGAGGTTGTATAGAGGAGGGGGACAGATGGAGAGGCCATGTCTACACTTGAGAGTTAATGCAGTTCGTATTCTGATCGTGGAATTCCGAACACGTCATGCATCTACACCTACATTTTAAATGTGTCTACTGTGGCCAGTGTCCAGATTCCCTTTTCCCGCTATATTAAAATGCCAGTAGCCCTGACGACCACAAATGCATCCCTGACTACCACCTGAAGTGGTCAGACAGATCTGAACACAATCAAACAGACTTTTGTGCATCGAGACCAGTCTATTCAATACGGTCTTTGTATTCTGATAGCAGAAGTCATGGCCAGAGAGAGGTAGGGACTATGTTCCCTCATTCCCATCCCACCTGTAACCCCTGCCCCCCAGGCCCTCCCAAGCTGCTCCCAATTTACTCATTACGCTGTATTAGCATGGGCCCCGGGCAGGGAAGGAGGGCGGCTTGACGCTGGCTGTCCCTCGCAGCCCCTCTGTGCCCTGACTGGCCCTGCTCCGTCTCTGGAGGTTAAAGTAGGACGAGACTTGACGCAGAGAGCATAAAAGAGCGCAGACACACACTCTCTGCCACCGCCGTCCCCCTAGCAGTAAAGAGCGTATGGCACGATATGAGATCTTTACTAGTAATGGTTAATAGGATTGATGTGAATGGTTATGTCTATAGGGTGTCCTCTTATATCCATTTAGTGAAGATGTTATGGGCTGTGACCTCCCCAGGTAGTTTATAGAGGACAGTTGAATTAGTGAGGAAGTGGAGGCTTTACTGTTAAGGGAATTGTTTCCCCCTCCAATTATACTGTTCAGGTTAAAGGACCTCTAGTAATGGTTCTCTAGAACATTCTCTAACTTGGCGATACTGGTTGTTCTGTTTTTTTTTTGTCTGCCCTGAGAACAGTGGAAGTTGTTCCTAGGGGGAAAATGCCATTTATGGGTCAATCGCATGTTCTTTTATACCATTGGACTAATCCATACATCAAATATCAGTAAAATAAGTGGTTACGATGTAGGACATTAATTTTCAAAAATATTCAAACAGTGCTTCATTAATAAAGTGAGGACAGCTGTGAACTTCCCCGGATTTGAATAATTATGCACCTGCTCTATGTTTTATTCATAGGTTGTGCCGCTCATCTGTGTTCCCCCTCTCTGTTCTGCAATCAGCATGTTAAAGGCTGTTGAATTGTCCTGAGATGGTGTGGTAGTCAGACGGGGGGTAGTCAAGGGCATTATCAAAGAAACTGTGTTAATTCAGCCCCAATATGAGACTTTAAAAAATATATATATATTTTTTTAGATCTGATGAATTGTCAATAGTTTTTCTAAAGTGATGACCCTTGATTCTGTGGCCTGCTGTGCTTCACAAAGTGCCACATCTCTCCTTTTTGTTTTGCTCTTTCCTTTTTGAAACACTCCACTGATTTTGTCCTTTTTTTTTTTATCTCACATAAATAAACTTGTGTAGAATTTTCTAAATGTGCCCTTCACTACTGTAGTTTAAAAAAATAAAAATAAAATTCTAAGGTAATTAGAACAAAACCTGTGCATTTCTGTAAGCCTTGCCAAGGCTGTGTAGATTCTGGAGGTGGAATATTAATTGGCTGCATGTGAAAGTAACTACCTGTTAAGTGTGGTGCTCTTCCCAGCCTCTTCTCTGCCACACACTGTCCCCTGCTGAAATCCCCTCTGGCTTTACCCCCACAGCTCAAGGGCACTAGCCATTAAAACCTCTCACTCCCGAACAATTCCTAATGATTTCAGTGTAAATTATAGCAGTCTTTTTTTATTTATTTTTTATGTTGGTGACTACAGGGAATTAAGCATGTTTAACTTAAACAACTTGAAATATGCGTTTGAGAAGGGAATTAACTTTTCAACTTAACGATGGCGGTCACCTCTCACTGCAGTAAAATACAGATGGGAGGACATTAACTATTCAGTTAAACATGCTGCAACAATCTGAGTTCATAGGCTTCACACAGGCCAAGACTAAGACCCACTACTGGGTGGATGCAGTGGTCACTGACATTGTGTTGGCAGACCACTGTCTGGTGTCATTGCGACACTACTGTATGTATTTGGTATCTGGTTATAGATGTTTGTTGTTCCCTCTGTTTGACTGCAGGGCCTGCATCGCTGTAGCAGCCTCGCGGCTCAACTCTGGAGCCCTGACCAAAGCCAGTTCTGATGGGGACAAGACCGTGGACGGGTAAGCGCGCGCACACACAGGTATTTGAATGGACTCTGTGGGAACTCTGTAGACATGTAGCCCATAACTGTTATCCATAGCTGGGCTACCTACCAGACAAAGATTAATTCAAGCTTTCAAATTATGCTGAGGAAATTGCACATGGCCAAGTCATTATGGGCAATCCATTATGTTATTTAATATATACAAAAGGCCTGTTCCTCCAGATGCAGTAAGAATACCCTCTATTCAAAAGAACAAATCCCAAAGTGCAGGTGAAGTTCATTGCGGTGACAACTTGGCATCCGCAGAAGTTTTTCAGTTTGAACAGATATGTTTTGGTCTCCAGCGCTCTCCGTTGTTGTTGTTGTTGCAGAGTCTAGGTATATGAAATATTTGTCAGGATATGAGGTATTGAAGGCTGAGTTTTCTACATAGTTCTCAACTGGCAGCAGGCATTACTGTTTGCAAAGGGGGCACAACAACAACAAAAAACTTGCAGAATAAACACGTTTTGTCAAGGCCAGAAAAGCATCTTCTCTAACCTTTGCAGGGCTATGCATGCATATGATGTCTTAGACGACCCTTTTACCTCACATTCACTTTAAGAATGTAGCCTCAAAGTGTCTGTAACCACTACGGGTAGAATTTTTCATAAAACCGTGCCAGGAGAGGAACTCAGGAATTCCATTTGGCTGTTCTGTGTGTGTAGAAACCTGCTTTAGAATTGCCCTCTTTATCTCAGAACCATAATGGTTGTCTATCGCTGTGGCCTGACGCATGTCTGCAGTCTGAGATGCATCTACACTGACCCTGTGTCTCAGAGGGGGACGGTGGTGTGGACTCGCTCGCCAGGTTCAGATAGCGGCCAGACAACAGTCCTCTTGGTTCGCGCCAGCCCCTGAGATACCCGTAGTCCTCTTGGTTCGTGCCAGCCCCTGAGATACCCGTAGTCCTTTTGCTCATTTTCTCCCTGCTGTTTCAGTACTGATCACCTAGCCTAGATTGAACCGTGGAGTAATCCTCTGATCTCCTTCACTCCCAAAGCCCCGCCAGCTCACTGATTGTCTTCATTTTTCAGTGTCACCGGTGGCGGGGGTAAGAGAGCCATGGCGGTGTACCCGTGCGAGGCCGAGCACGAATCTGAGTTATCCTTCCAGGTCGGAGCAATATTCCGCGCCGGTAAGTGTTATCGCTCCGACAACGGTCGCTCACTCCCGAATTCTCAAAGAACCGCCCGGCATATTGGATTCCGTGAGGGAACCGGTAACAGGACAGCCCGATCTGATCTTGAATCAGACTGAGTGATGGATGGAGGGGATTGAGGGAGAGGGGTGGGGTAGAGTGACTTTCCAGTCCATCTGAAAGGACTTGACAGAGCTCTAGTCATTCAAGGGAAATGGACTTGATACACTAGTCTTTACAACAAGAGGATTATGTAATTATGATACAATGTGTCCGTGACTGGGTATTACTAGCCAATTATCAATGAGGGCTTACTCAAGTATGCATATGGGCTGGGGTTCCTGAAGATGCAAGACACTTGCCTAGCTTCCCATCCATATGCCTCTTGCCAAAATGATGTTTCCTCTCCACGATGAGTCTGGATTTGCCCTATGATTTCAAAATGGCGTTCTGGTTGGTCCCAGAAACCGATGGATTGGGCCAGAGCCAGCCTCCATGATGACTTTATCAACTGTGATTTGTTAGACTGAATCGCTGACTTTTAAAATTTGTTTTGTTCAACTCCCCTCAATGACTTCTAGGATGTCAGATTCAGACTGAATGTATATAGCAATTTAATAGAGCAGAGGAATTAAATTCAGGATGAGTGGTCAGGCAAGGGAGACGCTACTAATAAAATATTATCTGGTATGGGGTTTTCCAATTGAGTTTAACTGAGGTGTTTGAGATTGTAACTCAGACGGAAAATATAAAATGTGAAAAATATGATTCACTGTCTCGTATTGAGAATCCAACCATCTCAAAGCCACAGTCAATTGGCAGTGCATGGGTCGACAAATGATAGAACCCTTGTCAAAAGATGTGTTACGGTATGAGGGCAAATATGGGCAGTCTCTTGACTAGAGACCTATATTGGCTTGCGCATACCTAACCAAACATGGTCTCAACCTATTTTATCAATAAGAGTTTTAATAATGGCACAGCTTGATTTAATATCATTTTGGGTTTTCCATCTCATAAGAAATCGTATCGTATGAAATGATGTACACCACAAGCAAGGGAGCCAAATACACTATCACATAGTATAAACATTTTAGTGCAATGGGATAGAAAATACTAAAGTTATACATCTCAGCCCATTTCACTTTAGTCAAATATATAGAGTTTAGGTAGGAATCCATTGGCGCTGTATTTTGCTGCCAATTTACCTCTGACTATCATCTCATATTCAGTCTGAAGATGGTCCTGCACCATGGGAAGACCAACTTAAAAACGTTTTCAAACACTTTGCAATGCAGAACTAAAATGAAGAATTCTGATTGGAGAAGTCCCTCCCTGTATGTCTGTTTTTAATCCATTTAGTGCCTAATTAACATGTCCCTGTTCTCGGAAAAGCTTTTCTGTGCCAAATACGTTTTATGCAGCCTACAATGATACCCTCGCGTCATTCTCCCAGCAAATGGGGTACATTACCTGAACGGACAAAATGAGGATGATGTGGCACGGGGACATTGCCCATCACGTTCGGTATTTCCTAAGCACAGAAAGTAAAATGTTTATTTCCACCACAATGTCAGTGTTTGCTGAGATGATGGTTGTTTATATACTCTATGTCAACTGTAAAGCTCTGAGCAAAACTTTCTCTCACTGACACAGCCATCCGTTTTCTAACACTGATGAAATACACTGCGTTTAATCCTATCTCACCCTGTCTCCTGGTACCTTCTGTTCCCATCTGCAGTGGTACCTTCCAGAGAACCTGGCTGGCTGGAAGGAGAGCTGGAGGGGAAGAAAGGCCTCATCCCTGAAAACTATGTGGAGATGCTGTAGTCCAGAACCTTAGCCTGTATACTCTGAGGAAGACTAGCCTTGTCCCAGAGCTGTTTGTGCTGTGTACCTTTATATGGTCATAGTCATTACCAGACTGTGGAAGTTTGCTATACAGCAAAACATTGTTGGGAAGTCCTGATTAACAGATCTTGGAACAGGCTAGTGGAAGAGGGGTCTCGTCATCCCTGACAATCTACGTCTAGATGCTGTATGCCAAACCCAAGGGTCGCCTGGCCTGCCACCATCTATGGCGGTATCTCGCGCAACTGTCACCTTATACATGGTATCCATGAAGTCGATGTTGAGACACTCCCATTCTCATTCATACTTTTTCTTATGCCTTCAACTCTTGCGTTTCCTGCCCGATGACGACTATGCGTTCATCAACTTTAATGCAGAATAATTATAAATACCCCCAGCAATGATGTACAATCTATCTTGGATATAGGAAAGAAACATTTTAAGGTGCCTTACAACACCAAGACAGAGTTGACATGTATTTACTGAACGGGTATGTTTGGAAAATGGTAAAGAGTTGTGTTCCGTGAAGAATGTCTGGAATATACTCTTCAAGAGGTGCTTTGGTATAATATGATGTATTTAATTGGCACATGGATTGCATTTTTTATTGTTTTACCACTATCTTTTTTTTAAAAGTATGGAATCCACCGTTGTGACTGATTGTACACTGACATACTGTAGAGGCAGTCGTATTGGAATGGTTCTCCTTCGATCAAACCATAGAAATATAATTACTAGAACGGTTCTTGTATGTCTATGGTTCAGACACTCTTCCTCTGCATACTTGTTGACCTAGACATTCAATGATGTCCGAACTTAGACTAGTTATCGAGTCGTTTCCACTTAAAGCACAAGGAGGAGTTTGACACCCACCATCTCAGATTGTGCTGAAATCGTTTCTGTAGTTACAAACATAAGATTAGCATTCCTGAAATATTATTTTGTTGAAATATAATTTGATCTAAGAATTTAAGCTAATTGATTGCACCCAAATTGGCCATTTTTTAAAATTAGGATTTAAATAATCTTCAATAAATATAGTAACATCAGTTGACCATAGTTCTTCCCACCAATGAGTAAGACATGAGGAATCCAATAGCCACCCACATACTCTTCCCAAATTGCACCCCAACAACCAGTATCAGTTCTGTCTAGCAAGTAGTATGGAGCTGCGGCCTTGGAGTATTGCAACTTCATCCTATGTAAAGTATTTCCTGTGAATCTAAATATTTCAAATCGGTGGCATTACCATAAATTAGTGTGAGTACCAGGTTTTGCCTACTATATGCCGTTGTTCCTGCTACTGCCACACCCTTTTATACATGTTGCTGGTCTCTTGTGTTTGTTAATTAACATGGGTCACAAAATTGCCATGCAACTTTGGGTAGAAAAACCAATAGCTTTTGCTCATGATGAAACTAAATTGTGGCCATCCTCATAATTCAAGCCAGTCCTCCATGAAAGCAATTCTGGTTGTCCTTCTCTTATGCTTAATCTGTGTCCAGGAAACAACCCCTCTGTGGTTTATTCCCTTTATGAAAGGTCTGGATTAGTTTCACCATTCCTGGTGAATAAACAAACCATTAGGCTACAGCTATTCTAATGGGTTCAATGTTATGCTCTTCAATGGGAAAAGTCTCAACGCACATATAGTATTTTTTTTTTTCAATGGTGTTGGGTTTAATGGTACAAGTTGCTAATCACACAACATATTTTCAAATAATTAAGAAACATCACTGCCATGCAATAGTTTATAATTGTTTTGTTAGGGTTTGTCACATTTTAGTCACTAGCCCATTCCTACAAGTTTTGTGCTTGTAGGAAAAGTTTTCATGAGAATTGCACCGTAGGTGTTGCCCACTCAGAGCTGCCATTTGTTGGGTTGAATCATTAGGCTGCTAAGACAAAGACTAACTGAATTGCTTTCATGGAGGACTGTCTAGACTTGTGAGGATGACTACTATTTGTTTTCATCATGAGCAGTAGCTTTTGGTTTTCTACCCAAAGTTGCAAAGAAAATGTTGTGATTCGTTTAATAAACACGAGACCAGCAACATTTACAAAGGGGTGTGGCAGTAGTAGGAACAGCAACATCAAATTGACAACCTGGTACTTTCAGACTAATATTTGGTAAATAATACAAGTGATTTCAAATGGCAAATTTCTCTGAACGGGGGAAAAAAAACGATTCAGAGGGAATAGATTACATAGAATGAAGAAGCAATACTAAAAGCCGCAGCTCCATACTAGTTTGACAGAACTGATACTGTATAATGACCATTGGTTTGGGGGGTCCTTGGGTGACTTTGGATCATTTTATTGGATTCCCCATGTCTTGTTCAATGATATTAAAACCTTTGGTCCAAATTGGCTGTTCGGTACTATATTGATTGCTTATGTGAGTCTTGTAAATTAGAAGGGACAATTTGGGTGCGCTCAATTAGCTTAATTTCTCAGATCAAATAAAATGTTGCACGAATGCTAATTTTATGTTTCAAAATACAAAAATGGCTTGCCTAAAGGACATGGAAAGAATATCTAACGTTCTAATCAATTATTTAGGTGTGACTGAATGTTCAACTCAATGCAGCAATGATGTCTGGGAATGTGCTAAACAAAGTGAGGTTTTATTGAAAACCGATTTTATAGATCCATATTCGACGATGTTCAAAATCTTTCTGAACAGAGTTTACAAATTAGATGTTCACATCTTAATTTGTATTCTGTACCAAGTTGATTGACTAGACAATTTATTATTATTATTACCACAAATGCAGTATTTTCCAAATCGTATTGTCTGGCTGTGTATATAGTTATTTTAAAAGGCCACAAAATGCCAAGTATATTCTATTCTGAAGCCCTTTTTTTAAAGTGGTCAACGGAATTAAAGTTTTTAGTGGTTTTTACAATTGTAAGTGTACTAAACACATCACAATACTTTTATTCTATTGCCGTTCAAAAAAAGCCGGTTTCATTTTTCTAAGAGCTTTTGTTCTCTCATTTTGCATTGCTATTGAAGTAATTTAAGACAGTGATTCATGACATTTCTAAAGGTCTTGGCATCCATTTCAATTTTGTAACATTGGATGTCCTCTTGATCAATGTTAAATAAAGACATTTTTATTCTTTACCCCATTATGTATTCTGATAACTGGAGAGTAGACGGATACCGCAGACTGAAATGGTCCTCCCAAAATAATATTTTTATATAACAAAGTGAAATGGCAACTACTGAATCGTTTCAATTAAGTTTGTTGGACTGTCAGGACTTTCTGTGGAAGAACAATGGAATAGAATATATCAAAGGTTATAATTTTGGGGGCCCAAAAATAATTAAGAAATGGACATCTTTGTCTACTGCAGTTTTCTGAATCAACCTCTACCTGCTTGTTCTAGTGGTACAAATACAAATGAACTCTGTTTTAAGTACATTGAAATCATTTGAAGTCTTACTGAATGTTTTTCCTTTCTACTTATTGAGTCATTGGCATCAGGATATTCAGCAGACCATTTCTCTACAGACACTGCAGAGATTTTTCATCGCTGATTCAGTCTGCTACAGCCCCGCTGTCTGTAGTAGTCGGTCTTCCACTATAATGGAGGCCTACTTAAGTCTGCATTATACATTAGGATACACCAACTGAAAGCTCTAGTCCCAGCTTTGCAGCTGTACGACTACAGTATTTTCCAAAAGATCATAGGCTGTATCAACAGGCCACGTGATGTCTATCAAACCTCTCCCTCCACCTCAATCCTCCACTCACATGAAAATCCTTTGGATTTCATCTGGTGTAATTAATGTACAAACTGCTTCCAGTGGGCCACTGGGGTGTGATGAATGTTACATAATAATTATCACACGTCGTTGGCCTCCAAGTCTTGCCGAGTTCAAAACCACAGGGAGCTCAGAAATCTGACTTCAGTGCATTCATGACAGCTTGGAACAAGATGGGAGGGGTGTACTAGCTCCGACTGGGAGACATTGTTTTGAATGCTCGTAAACATGGGCCTCTTTCTAGAGCTCTGACTTTCCAACCTGAAGATCACTGACGTCATGATTTTACCTAGTGTCCCCCCCCCCGAGTTTCCAGTTGTCTTGAAAGCACCGTATGACATCCACTCTTATGTAGTCTGTACTGGAGAGCAGGGCATGCCAACTAGCTGGGTCAGATGTTTAGGCTAAAAGTACAGGGTGGTCTGTGGGTGGGGGGGGGAGTAATGGCGACGGAGGTGTCATGGCTCGACAAAAGGGGCTGTGACCGCAGTGGTTACATAATCAAACGAGGCTGCGCTAATGAGATGGTCAAATTATTCTGTCAGACTGCCTCGATACAGCCCTTCTGTGTCCTTCTCGCTCTGTCTTCACTATCTGTCTTTACCTTGCTCATTTTCTCCTCGTCTCTTTTTTGCATACGTGTCCATCTTACTGCCTCACATGCTGACCAGACCACTCGCTCGCATGTTGAATTCTGTCCCCCCACACCAGACGTCATCAGGGCACGCAGATTGAAATATCAAAACGAACTCTGAACCAACTATATTAATATCGGGACCGTTCGATAAGCAAACATTTATGGCAATTTAGTGAGCTTGCTGTTAATTTGTCCTGGGATATAAACATTTGGTTATTTTACCTGAAGAACAGTGAGGAGTTGGCATGTGGGTATATGCTCCTAAAAACCAATGATATGGGAGAGGCAGGACTTGCAGCGCTTCAAGAGGCATAAATAGAACCAAGTTCTATTTTAGCGCCTGGCTACTCAGACGCTCGTGAGCAGTGTGGGTGCAATGATTGAGTAACATGCATGGCTTCATTATATTTTGCAACCCGAGCGGTGTGGTCAGCCTCTGTCTGCCCCGTTCTCGCTCTGTCGCACTCGGCGTCTGTTTGTTCCACTTCTTTCACTCTCCTTGCTGAGGTAATTTGTTAAGAACTGTAGTCACTCCTATTGGATCTTCCCCAATATTACTTATATTAGGACTTGAATAGTATAGCCCAATCATCCATGTCGCCACTTATAGTTGTGTATTTTGATACAGTAAAAATCTAGCTGGATCTTTTTAGTTTCCTCGGACAGCAGTTTTTGGCCGCACATCAGCTGTCCTCCTGCGGCGCGGTGTCCTGAAAGTAGACCTTGTCTTTTATTTCATCATGGCCCCAGTCAGACCACTTAGCCTAGTGACAGCGCTCAGCTTGACATAATGTTACAGAAGTCTCAACGCTTTCCTTTTCAGAAAAAAATGTGGGTGGCCAGCTGGCAAGTGTCTACACTGAAATGTTCAACTTTTCCCTGACCCAGTCTGTAATACCTTTACAGGGGTTTGTGCTTAGTTCCCCTCCTGTTCACCCAGAACTGCGTGGAGTCGTGCGTGGCCAACACCATTAAGTTTGCTGACAACATGGCGGTGGTAGGCCCGATCACCAACGATGAGACGGCCTATAGGGAGGAGGTCAAGGACAACCTCTCCCTCAACGTCAGCAAAGGTGCTGATGGTGGACTACAGGAAACAGAGGGTGCCTTACTGCTTGGTAGGGCAACTGCAAGGTGCTACAGAGTAGTGCGTACAGCCCAGTACACCACTAGGGCCAAACTCCCTGCCATCCAGAGCCTCTGTACCAGGCGGTGTCAGAGGAAGGCCCTAAAAATTGTCAGACTGTTCTCTCTGCTACCGCACGGCAAGCAGTACCGATGCACCAAGTCTGGAACCAACAGGACTCTAAATGGCGTCTACCCCAAACCATAAGACCTAAGTAGTTAGTCTGGGTAGCTATTTGAGTAACTATAAACTCAACATACAAAGTGGTGTTCCCATGTTTCATGAGCTGAAATAAAATATCCCCAGAAAATGTATATATGCACAAAAAGCTTATTTCTCTAAAATTGTGTGTACAAATGACTTTACATCCCAGTTAGTGAGCAATTCTCCTTTGCCAAGATAATCCATCCACCTGACAGGTGTGGCATATCAAGAAGCTGATTAAACAGTATGATCATTACACCTTGTGCTGGAGACAAGGCCATTCTAAAATGTGCATGATCACCGCAGGGATGTCTACCAGAGCTGTTGCCAGATAATTTAATGTTAAATACGTGTAACCATGCCAGCCCAGGACCTTTACATCCGGCTTCTTCACCTGCGGGATCGTCTGAGATCAGCAGGGTCTTGACCTGACTGCAGTTCGGCATCGTAACTAACTTCAGTGTGCAAATCCTCACTTTTGATGTCCACTGTACCTGGCAGACAGCATGTACTGTATGGCCTTGTGTGGGCGACCGGTTTTCCGATGTCAAAGTTGTGAACAGAGTGCCCCATGGTGGCGGTGGGCAGGCCACAATCAACAGATCAACTCTATGCAAAGGAGATGTCGTGCTGCGTAAGGCAAATGGTGGTCACACCAGATACTGCCTGGTTTTCTGATCCACACTCCTACTTTTTAAGGTATCTGTGACCAACACATGCATATCTGTATTCCTAGTCATGTGAAAACCATAGATTAGGGCCAAATCAATTTATTTAAATTGACTGCTTTCCTTATACAGTATGAACTGTAACTCAGTATAATCTTTGAAATGGTTTGTTTTTGTCCAGTGTGACTGCATTGACCCTCTTTGCACTAACTTCTTTTGATTCATCACATATGCTGCTTCTACTGTTAATTATCTATCCTGTCACTTTTATTCCTAGTTATGTGCATATCTACCTCAATTACCTCGTACCCCTTGACTTGGTACTGGTACCCTGTGTATATAGCCACGTTACTCATTATGTATCTATTATTACTTGTATTTTTGTGAGGGGGGTTTTCTATTTATTTTCTTTCTCTCTGGATTGTTGGGAAGGGCCCGTAAGTAAGCATTTAGAAGAATGATGTACACAATGTGATTTTGATCTAGTGTATTAGGATAACAATCTCAATTCCCTTGAACCAGGCTAATATTTAGATATTCTATCTTGGTGGGAAAGGGTTTTCCAGAGTGCGATTTAGGCAACAGCAAAAAATGAAAGTGATAAAAACCAATGCAGGGTGAGATGAACAGATGAAGAAATGAGAGAAACAGAAATAAATGTGAAACAGTCTGTAGAATGTTGGGAGAGGAAAAAGAGGTAGCTGAGAGAGAAGGGGCCACAGAAGCCGCCATGTGCGCCGGGTGCAGCCGTGAAATGGGACTGATCCAATAGATTCTGTTTATCTGGCATGACTACACAGTGAAAGCTATTGGAAATCTGGGGGAGATTTGGAAGTGGGCTGTGGATTTTTCGAGAGAGCGAAATGAGCAAAAGTAATACTGTCGGGTTCTGTTGCTGCAGTCTGGCATCCGGGAGTATTTTCAGATCAGCTTTTAATGAGGTTAATGGTGATTCTGTCTACAAGGGTGGCTGGCGGAAGGGGGTTGTAATATTATAAATGTCTCTTCACTTTTTTTGCCTCTGTTTTCCAACTCCATCCCTCTTTCATTATCTATTGAATTAAGTCTGTATGAGCTAAAAAAAAAAAAAAATTTGATCAGTTCATGTTAGCAAAACACATGCATTTGGATAACATGCTAAATTCTCTCCCTCTCTCAACTCTCATTTTCTTCTCTTCCTGGCACTTCTTAATTAGTCATCTGGCTCTCTATCCCTCCTCCCATCCTCCTACTCCAATTTTCCCAGTCCTGGATCTATATATACAGATTGGATAAGCCAGTGGCCCGAGCTGTGTGCATTCCCTCTGGTTTTCCTCTTTCAGACAATCTCATTGGGTCTTCTGACGCATGCACACACTCTGTTACTTACAAACTGCAAATCAAAAAACGACATTATTTGTTAACGGTTTTATTGGAATCTCTTGATAGTTTTGCAAACAGTAATGGCAAATATCTGCTTCAAGATATACAGTTTGTAGTAGGAACTAGTTTTTATTCACGCTGAAGGATATTCATGTACTGTGGATAGTTGCTGACAAATATTGTACAAAGCATTGGATTAAAAATGTATTTTGGGATAAAAACAAACCAGGTGCTATTAATAGGAAATGCTGAGCTTGGATGTGGCTTTGGGGATATGGCTTAGTCTCAATATACGGGGTTAATGTTTGTTAAAAAAATGTTTCATGCTGTGGCTCCATTACAACTAACTGTTAAATAATTGGTGACGTAGGACAGAAATCGATGGTAAGCTACGTAGTGAGCTCAAAGTATTAGGACAGTGACACATTGTTGGTTGTTTTGGCTCTGTACTTCAGCACTTTGGATTTGGAATGATACAATGACTGGAGGTTAAAGAGCAGACTGACAGCTTTAATTTGAGGGTATTTTCATCATCGGGTGAATTGTTTAGAAAGTACAGCACTTTTTGTACGTAGTCCCCCCATTTTAGGGGACCAAAAGTAATAGCACAAATTCACTTGTGTAATAAAGTAGTCTAAAGTTCAGTATTTGGTCCCATATCCTAGCATTATGATACACTTTAACCTCTCATAGTCATTGCATCATTTCAAATCCAAAAGTGCTGAAGTAGAGCCAAAACAAGTGTCACTGTCCCAATACTTTTGGAGTTTACTGAACGTCCTTGCACAGAGAAATGAATGCTGTAAAGGTTGAGTAATACGCTTTTTGTTTAGAATATATCAGAATTGAAAGTCCTCATTTGATCTATATGCATACTGTAATTGAGATGGTTGGAAATCCCTTTGTACAAATGCATAGTGTTGTACTGTAGAAGGATGAGCAGATAACCACTAACTTATTTCTGAGCAAGGCAGTAAGCCATATACAGTAGAACTTCCATTGGGAGCACTGCAAAATCTGAGACCAAGCCAACTAAACCTGTGAACAGTCATGATGCATCCATATCTCAATGATACAAATGGTTGTTTTCTAGAAATCCCAGGGTAGCACGGTTTGGGTTCTATATTATCACCAGTATTCAGTCAACCCAAGAGTTATACCCCAATAAGCCTTTTCCTCCAATTCAAATGGTATGTCCAGATTATTTCCTAAATAGATTGGAAGTGTAGTCAAATGAATCCCAAGTGTGGTGACCACATCAACCTGTGAGTTGGAACCTTAATAGCTGAACAAACTGAAGAGGCAAGAGTATTTTCAACCTACTCTATTTCAGCTTTAATCAGTTTTTTTTGATTGCTTGATTTTAGTGTGGTGCTATTAAATCACATCGCCAAGGGGTTTGGTAATCATGTCAACAGCATTGATCCATAGTTTGGTACTGTCTACTCTCTCTAACAAAGAAATTACATATGTTTGCCTTTTTTTTTTTTTTTTTTTTTTTTTTTTTTTTAAGTCACATTGACATAAAATGCAAAATAAAAGTACAAAACAAATCAGATAAACAGTTAACATTATTTGTAAAGGAAGAAGAAAAAGACAACATATATTTCTGTTCTTTCTCTAACATTCAGGTAGTAAAGTGTCTGTCACAATGTTTGGTACTTTCATAACTCACTCTAACCCGTTGGCTTTTTGTAGTCTGGTCCCAGATCTGTTTGTACTGTCTTGCCAAGTCCTGCCAATCGTTATGTTTGGCATCACAATGGCTGGCAAGAGTTGACAATACTGCACAAACAGATCTGGGAGCAGGCTAGCTTTTTTGTGTGAACCTTGTGCCATTTCTTTCTATGACCCAAAACGACAACATAAAGTGGGAGCCGCATGAACTGCAGATATTCCAACAATATGTAAGTTAAAGGAAAAATCCACTCAAACTATCGATTTAATTTGTTTCATTAGTCCCCTGTTCTGTTGGTACAGTCTCAATGTTTTGCATGTCAGCAGTCAAAGTTTCAAGATATACTTTTTTCAATAAGCAAAGTAACTGGTGCTTTCAAGACAAAAAAACGGGATAAAATCATGTCGGTGATCTTCAGAGTTAGGAAGTCAGAGCTCTAGAAATATGCCAGAGTTTCCAACTTGGAATTCCGAGTTGAAAGACGGTTCAAATTCTACATCTTGCCAATTTGACTAATGAAGTAAACTTTTTTTAACATTTTATTTTAAATGATTAACAGTGGACTAATGAAACCAATACCAAAATCGTTTTGGACCGGATTATTCCTTTTAAAGTATAAATGTTTTTTACACTACTCAAACATAATGACTTTCTGTATTATTTACAATATATACTGTAAAATGTTAAATCAGGTGAGATAAAAAGGCACAATTTTCCCTTCTTAAATACAATGTAAACATCTCATCAAAAAAAGCATGCATAAACATTTCACTTTACAAAAAAAGTTCTGTTTTTAGACAAAGTACTTAAATATTGTTTCCAGCAAAATATAATTCTTTCAAAAATACTTTTCCCATTCGTCCTATGAACCTTTTTTTGACACTATTTTTAAAAAATAAAAAGGAGAGGGTAAAGGAGTAAAACGAGAAGAAAAAGAATAGCAGTTCTTTACAGCGTGTCTTTAGGGTCCTTCAGTTCACAACTTCAACACAGCAATGTACAAAAGGGACATGGATGGACAGTCTGCAAAATGAGACCGTTTAAGCATAGGGACTGGATTTTTCTTTAATCGTGATCCTCCTGCCATTGTCTGTTCTATATGTCCAACTCTGGACAGCTTCCTACAAAGTAGAACCTATAGTGAAACACCAACAGCACCTTAAAGGGGAGTTCACATTTTTGAAGTGAACTATCCCTTTAAACTATAGGCCTTATTCATGCAGGGTCTCTCTGTATATATTCACATTTAGTTATCAACCAGACACACGTTCTAGCTGGGTTAATGCCTCAATTGTCACATCTCTTCTGTACAAATCTAATTCAGGCAATTAGGATATTCCGCATAATCCTATAGAACGTAGGAAAACTAACAATGCCCTCGAAAAAAGCAGATCAACTTTGCTCGTGCTTGCCAGGGGAAAAAAACAACCACACACCCTCACAAATGAGGTGAAACGATGGAACCAAACGCCCCCTCTGTTTTTCCTCTCGAACAACTATCTCTCACGCTATTCAGTAGCATCAGTGTTCCACAATGATTAAGCAGTCAGTCAATCTGGTGTGAAACAAGAATCAGACCTGGGTTCAAGTACTATTTGAAATTGTTTCAAATTCTAATGTACTTAATTGAGCTTGACTTTTGCAATGGAACCAATTGAAATGCAAACCCCACCCACCTGGCAGACTAAAGCAAACGCTCTAAGTAGTTTGAAAGGTTTCAAATCAAGTTTGAACCCAGGTCTGGTAAGAATGGTCCAGATGACTGGCCATACATCTAGAGTTGGCCCAAAGACAAGATGGACAACACAAAATCAGGACAGGTGGTCAATGCAATGAGTCAATCATTTATCAGCAGTATCAACATGTACTTCCAAAACAGTTTCTGTACAACAGTGGGGGAAATGTAACTGTAACCTAAGCAAGTGCCATTGCATTTACTGTATGCATTTGCCTCTTGCCAGGTAAATTTGAATACATTATTCATTTACTTAAAGCACTGTGACTGTAGAGTAATGGCATTTTCCAACATCCAGTTCCAATATCATCAACATACAGTATGTTTGAAGGTTATTGTATCTAATCAGGGTTGGGGAGTTACATGTAATCTGATTACAAAAAAATGCAACTGTAATCAGTTACTTTACCAGCACACATATTATCTGATTACGGATGCCTACTTTTAAAAACCTAGATTACTTTTAAATTCAGAATGTATGTTAGTGAAAAATCCATTACGACACCTTTCTGTTTTCTTAATGAGAAAGGCCCAAGTTTAAGTTTGTTCCACCTGAGCGGGTCTGATCACAAGTCGGAGACCACTGACACACAATGCGTTTGATGGATTATTTTTGTCTTCATCTAATGCCTATTAAGGGGAAAGTAATCCAAAAGTACCTGGAAGTAATCAGATTGCATTACTGAGTTTGGGTAATACGAAAATACGTTACTGATGAACATTTTAGACCGGTAGCTAGTAACGGATTACATTTAGAAAGTAACCTACCCAACCCTGTATCTAATGCTGATAATGTTAGTTACCAGAAGTGTTATTTCGTCATCTTTGCGTTTACAAAAAGAAGCACCTTAGGTGTAAATTGTCTGGTTTATGAAACCGAAAACCTTTGCAACAACACTCTTACAAAATGCTTCATTACTATTTCTGGAAACGGTAGATAAGTGTCGGTTGACTTCACAAAGGGTGCTGGTTTGGATGCACTGTAAGTACGTAGAAATAGACCAAGAAATGGGTGCTCTGATGTTTTCACTATACTGTATAACTCAGGGGTTCTCAAAGTGGGCTCCACATCTCAATGTATATCATTTATTTTTGTACTTTTATTATTACTAACAGACTAAACAAATCTGGGCCAAGGGATCTGTGGAATAATACTATATAAAGGGTGTAATACATATTATTAATCTACTGTACAATTGATGTTCTTAACCCTGGTGAACATGGGCCTGGGAGGCTCACAGGGATATTGGTATCCACAGTACTCAATCAAAATGATCAATATTCCAAATTCTTGTATTCCCCCCAAAATGTTTTTATATGCACTGTAATTCAAGCTTTAAACAGTTAAGTTTTATCTCTGCCTCATGGCAAAATGTGTAGAATTTTTGGATATCAGCTTTAAAGCTACAACAACGAAAAATCGACCCCATGACAAAATGTGTAGAATTGCAGGAATTTACCTTTGAAAATGGCAATGTTTTCTCTCCGATGCCAAGGGCCTTTTTCCCATGGCCCGAGACTTGGTTCGTCCAGCCATGCACTGCCAAAGTCCTAGTAAAAATCATTTTATGCCATTTTTAGTCATTAGTTGTGTTTTGATTATGAATGGGTTTCTGATGAATTTGCTATGAAAAAGGTGTCACAGCCCCAAAAAGTTGAGAACCCCTGGATAACTAACTGGGTGTACCGCCGTCAAACGCATTAAGATGTGAGGGAAAAGTCGTCATTGTGAATCCATCAGGTGTTTCCATACTCCCGCACCTATTATGGATGGAATTAATCTATTGACAAATGTTGCGTAGTTAATCATCTACATATCAGAAAGCCTTCACGTATGACATGGCAGATTCACTTAACTGTTACTCAACTTTTTTCACACTTGATCACACAAAACACCATACTTTGAAAATTCTTAATTTTGAAGTTTTTGCATATTAATAAGAGTTTACGTTTTTGATCATTATACAACGTTAAAACAATTTAAGTTATGTGGGCATTTGGGTGTTGTAATGCACACCACTGCAGAACAAAAGTGGAATTGGTTAGCTTTTTATGCAACTATTCAGTTTATTATTAAGCTTGTATAGCCCTTGGAGTATGTTCAAATAGACCTTGATCCTCTCACAGAAACCCTACATTTAGTCTTTGTCATGAAAAAAGTATATGTTGCCATGTAACCTAATGACAATACACTGCATAGCAACATCTAAGCATTGTTTTCCATATTGTCAGAGTAGTAGTATCCATGAATCAATGCAAAAGCACAGATATCTGACATGGTTCAGGATGGTAAGATGGTCTGTGTTACTGTGTGCGTGCTGCATTACTGTACATGTGGGTCTGTGTGAATGTATGGACTGTAGCGCAACCAAAAAAATGTATGGCTTCGTATCCATAGAAAAACATTATCGTCTTTGGGGGTGCGCACGCTAAGGGTCGGGATGCTGCTTTGTCACATTTTAAAGTCCTCGTCAGTGCGTTTTCCTTGGCTCTGAGATGTCACTCACTCAGCGTCACCTCTAACCGGCGGACGGAGACTGCAGTGTGGGGGACTCAACTTCCTCCACCTCTCTTCCTGTCCCATTTGAGATCGGGGAGGGGGCAGCAGATTGACTGGCTGGCATAGTAGTTAGGCCACTCCTGAGGCTAGGGTCCTTCCTTAGCCTTCCTCCTCTCCCACTCCTCCCCCTCTCGTTATTTCATTCTCTCTCTCTTCCTCCCAAGGACTCAGTACAGTCACTTCTTGTGGAAGTAGAGGGTGTGTGTGTTGCCCGACTCCACCTTTGGTATCTGGTCACTGATTATCTCCACCAGCATCTCTGGAAACTCCACCTTCAGAGCCTGAGACTCACGGAACGTGTAGAAACAGAAGTCTAGCAGGTTCCCCACCAACTAGAGGACAGAGGGGGAGGGATCAATCAATAACATGTGGTTTGTCACAGAGACTAACAGTGAAATGTGTCCTTCCCAACATTGCAGAGAGAAATGTAGAAAAAGATAACATGGAATAAATGCACATTGAGAGGGGTAGAGAGAGAGCGGGGGAGGGAGAGCAGGAAGGAGAGTTGTAGTTTGATAGAGTCCAGCTGTGTTTGCATAGGGATTTCATTGGCTTATCATGAAGTGTGAATAATACACAGTACAATCAAAGCCTCGTTCTTGGAAGTTGGGGTTAACTTTGTGCCCTGGGAAACCTTGACTTGGCATTCTCCTTTTCTGACGTGTGTTCTGACGGGTTACCTTACCGCACCTTATTCAGAGTGATGCCACCTACCATAGCCAGATCCTTAGGTTAACGTTGTCATGGCATTGTGTTCGGTTACCTTACCTTATTCAGAGTGATGCCACCTACCATAGCCAGATCTTTAGGTTAACGTTGTCATGGGATTGTGTTGGGTTACCTTACCGTACCTTATTCAGAGTGATGCCACCTACCATAGCCAGATCCTTAGGTTAACGTTGTCATGGCATTGTGTTGGGTTACCTAACCGTACCTCATTCAGAGTGATGCCACCTACCATAGCCAGATCCTTAGGTTAACGTTGTCATGGCATTGATGACTAATTGTTTATCGGTTAGGGGTCACGACTCATGAGTCTGACGTACCACTAGGGGGTGCTACTGATTCTCAATAGACGATACCTCTTCTACATAGGGCATCGTTTCCAAAACTAGGGGTTGCATGAATTGAAAATGGGATCACGAGGGAAACTCTGGAGGGGGGGAAGAAATATAATAATGGCTTGGTTCATAGAACCAGGGTTACGTCAGTAACCTCTGGTAGCTGCTAGATGCGGTTGTAATAAACAGAGCGGTTTTTGTTTTCTTCCTACAAATGCGTCTCTTTTGAACGGTTTAAGCTACAAAATATTATGACCCCATCACTGAAGGAGAAGACTCTCGGGAACACATGTGTCTACAATGCCCACAAACAGTGCAGAACAGAGTGGACAAGACCAGGCACTAAATCAGACGGGGGGGGGGGGGAGAACATAAATGAAGATCTATGATCTTCAGTGTAGAAAAGAACAAGGTTATTGCCTGATGATCTTCTGAACTTCCCAATACCTTTCTGATGCATGTCAATTCCTTCAAAAGTATGGTTTGGCAGACTGATTTTAGACTGTCAGCCCCAATATCAGGGACTTTTCCCAGCATTTGTGAGATGTGAGTATTTTCCCTAATGCTTCTAGCTCCTAATGTTTCACCACATGCTAAGTTGTCCTTGCATAACCCCTGCAGTCAGTGCATTTAGTTAGGGGGACCGTTGTATTGACCCACCACTCTGAGCCTGGACATTGATTCCTCCATGTTCCATTTATTCACCGATATAGGGCCATCTCTGCCCATTCCAAAATAAACACCCTTTAGGGCTAGTCATTGGAATGTAATCTGTTTGAGAGATACTACCTTACATTGTTGAACTCCAGTCAGGGGACCTGCTATTTGAACTTGCTCGGTGTATGTGAAATGGCTAGCTAGTTAGCGGTGGTGCGTGTTAATAGCGTTTCAAGCGGTGACGTCACTCTCTCTGAGGCTTTGAAGTAGTTGTCCCCCTTGCTCTGCAAGGGCCGTGGATTTGTGGAGCGATGTGTAACGATGCTTCGTGGGTGTCAGTTGTCTGTGTGCAGAGGGTCCCTGGTTCGAGCCCGGGTCGGGGCGAGGGGACGGATGAAAGCTATACTGTTACATATGCATAGCATAGAGGAGGCTTGTTGATGGGACTTGGCATGGTGATGTAGCGCTGGGTCCAGTGCCTGATGTTATGGATACAGTGATGTGGGTCCAGTGCTTACGTCATGCATGGCGTCCAGTAGCTTGGTGAGCTGGAAGAAGCGTTGCCACGTCTGTCCAGAGTTGTTGGTGGCCTTGCCCACAGACCTCCTCAGCTCCTTGATGTAGTTCACTCTCATCTCCTCAAACGCTGCCTGGTTCTTTAGACCCTCTTTAGGAACTAAGAGGAGAGAGGAAGCCAAAAGATGAGTATTAATGGGAGGTGTAAACAACTAGCCTACATAAGACTACATAAAATGTATTGTATAAGCACATGGCAATTTGACCTAAACCTGACCTTACCGAGAACATTTGATTTGACCACCCTACAGTTATAACCATGACATAAGTTGTCATAACATGTATTTTAATCAATTACCTTTTTTACTCTTTATTTTATTTTAATTTTTTTCATTATTGTTGACCAACCACATCAACCCACATCAACTGCGACCTGGCCAAGATAAAGCATAGCAGTGTGAACAGACAACAACACAGTTACACATGGAGTAAACAATTAAGTCAATAACACAGTGGAAAAAAGAGTCTCTATACAATGTGTGCAAAAGGCATGAGGTAATCATTACAATTTTGCAGATTAACACTGGAGTGATAAATGATCAGATGGTCATGTACAGGTAGAGATATTGGTGTGCAGAAAAGTAAATAAATATAAACAGTATGGGGAAGAGGTAGGTACAATTGGGTGGGCTATTTACCAATAGACTATGTACAGCTGCAGCGATCCGTTAGCTGCTCAGATAGCAGCTGTTTGAAGTTGGTGAGGGAGATAAAAGTCTCCAACTTCAGCGATTTTTGCAATTCGTTCCAGTCACAGGCAGCAGAGAACTGGAACGAAAGGCGGCCAAATGAGGTGTTGGCTTTAGGGATGATCAGTGAGACACCTGCTGGAGCACGTGCTACGGATGGGTGTTGCCATCGTGACCAGTGAACTGAGATAAGGCGGAGCTTTACCTAGCATGGACTTGTAGATGACCTGGAGCCAGTGGGTCTGGCGACGAATATGTAGCGAGGGCCAGCCGACTAGAGCATACAGGTCGCAGTGGTGGGTGGTATAAGGTGCTTTAGTAACAAAACGGATGGCACTGTGATGAACTGCATCCAGTTTGCTGAGTAGAGTATTGGAAGCCATTTTGTAGATGACATCGCCAAAGTCGAGGATCGGTAGGATAGTCAGTTTTACTAGGGTAAGTTTGGCGGCGTGAGTGAAGGAGGCTTTGTTGCGGAATAGAAAGCCGACTCTAGATTTGATTTTAGATTGGAGATGTTTGATATGAGTCTGGAAGGAGAGTTTACAGTCTAGCCAGACACCTAGGTACTTATAGATGTCCACATATTCTAGGTCGGAACCATCCAGGGTGGTGATGCTAGGTCGGGCGTGCGGGTGCAGGCAGCGAACGGTTGAAAAGCATGCATTTGGTTTTACTAGCGTTTAAGAGCAGTTGGAGGCCACGGAAGGAGTGTTGTATGGCATTGAAGCTCGTTTGGAGGTTAGATAGCACAGTGTCCAAGGATGGGCCGGAAATATACAGAATGGTGTCGTCTGCGTAGAGGTGGATCAGGGAATCGCCCGCAGCAAGAGCAACATCATTGATATATACAGAGAAAAGAGTCGGCCCGAGAATTGAACCCTGTGGCACCCCCATAGAGACTGCCAGAGGACCGGACAGCATGCCAGTATAACTGTAAGAGCGTGATGAACATATTGAAACAGGATGTACAGAGTATTTTAAGTGAGAAATTAGATAAGTCTTCTCAATATGGATAAAGGTATCCTCTTGATTTCTCCCTTTATCTATCGCTCGCTCTCTCTCTTGCTCATATCGCTGTAGAGGACAAACTAACGGCGATATGGCTGCCTGCCAACCTCATCTTAAATGACATTCTGCGTCTGGCTGGCTAATGAATTAAGAAACACCTCGTCTCCCAACGCACTCTCTCTTAGATCTTTCTTCTAGTGGAGGCCTACAGGAACACTTCTGATATACACTGTGGTGTGATGAACAAAGTGCTGCAGGTACAGTAATCAAACTAACCAGCACAGTGCCTTTATCCCTAGTAGCCTGCAACTCTGCCACTGTTATTCCACTGCTGCACTGGAGGTTGGTGGCACCTTAATTGGGGAGTGGTAATGGCTGGAGCAGAATCAGTGGAATTGTATCAGCATGGTTTTTGTTATTGTTGACATTATAGTGAGCTGTCCTCCCCTCAGCAGCCTCCTGTGCACTGTTGATTATCATAGCTGCTGCTACTACTACAGTAGATGATCATCATACACAGTAACCTACATTGTCACAGAGGCATCACATTTTATTCAGACATATATTCAAAACAGGTCTATAGGTCAAAAAACAATTGTTTAGTTTTAAGTGCAATATCACTGGACAGTGTTAGGTACTCCACACACACACACACACACACACACACAGTGTTGGCACACTAAGGCAGGTGTTCTCTAGCTAATGTTGGTAATTGACTAAGCAGCTTCAGGTAATGATTACCTCAAACCAGAGCAACCAACTGTTCCAAATGACACACTTTAAAGTCTTAATTGACATCCTGTTTCATAGGGAGAAGGCTGACACACCGTAGCCCAGGTTAGTAGGCGACCTGCCGGGCTGGTCCCAAATCTGTTGGTGCTGTATAGGCAACTCCTATGGTCAGACGTGGCGTTAGCTGGTCCCAGTTCTGAATGTGCTGTATAGCCAACTCTATGGTAAGAATAATCATGCCGCACTAACAGGACGGGGATCATTCTAGGACCTGCCTGGTCCCAGATCTGATCCAGAGATGGCAAGATGACAACACAAACAGATCTAGGACCAGTCTAGGAGGATAGGCTACCTGCCTGGCTAGATCCTTCTGGTGTCACAGCGTAGCTCGACCTGCCTCACAGCCGTACGCTAATGACAAGCTGCTCTACTTGTTCTGTTTCTATGGTCAGTTTTGGTACCTTTTAAACATGTAAATTAAAAAAGCTATTTTTTGGGTTGCCTATGGCTGAGTTGAGGCACTGTGTTGACCCTTGAGGCCTGCATTTGACATACAGATGTAGGATCTTAATTTGATCACCCTGTTACAGGAGACCTTTCCGGCTATGCAGGCCATTTGAAGCGTGTAGTGTATTTGAGGTTTGAAAACGCTTCTGACGTTTGTTAATACCACTTTGAAATTCCGGAGTTGATTTTCCCTTGTATGAATCAACCACTACAACGATACAGGGCCGGCGTTATGGGCAAGCCTTAGGGGGTCTGGCCCCGCCCTACCGTACCTCCTTGCCCATCCAAATAAAATATTGATCTGACTGAGATGCACGCCGACAGACTCGATCTCAGATGAAGTAGCAGCGTGAGCGGCACGGCACCCCTCTGTCTCCGTATGTGCAGACCATGTATCTAATAGTCTGGACAAAAAGAGTATGGCACGTCGTACTTAAATCTGTGGATTGTGTCAAATCACATGCGTAGGCCTATGCCTATTTGGGAAGCCAGCATTTTGGGCAACGCGCTTGGCAATAGGCCTAGTTGATTATTTAGTTGCAGTTGTCAGTGAAAATGATCTTAAATGTGGGAAGAATGTGTCTTGAGTGTCCTTTTTAAAGTGTTGAGACGAGGGGAGTGGTTTGTGGCCACGATATGGGCGTCTTTCTCCAGAATACATGCACTCAGCTCTCCAGAATGTGCTCCGCTGTCTGCTGCATTGTTTCATTGTGTGAATTGTTTGCCCCTTTTGATTCTATTTTTTTTAATCAATTCACCATTACATATGTAACCAGTAGGTCTACTAAATGTACTGTTCATCCCTGTCATCTGGCCATTTTAATTTCTGTTAATGCATGTATTACAGACATTTATTATTCTAAGAGTGGAAATGTTGTTTGCAGAGAAATTTAAGTTAATTTTATATCCATAATTTAGCAGTTTGACAAAAACAAAATTCTTGTTTGGAAGGCTCCATGTGAGCAATGAGGATGTGGGTGGTTGAGGGAGCGCGTGCCCACGAGCACGCCAACCTGCTGAGTTGATACAATATTGCACTTTACTAGCGATGGCTCAAGACCGGTAGAAAGGGAGGCAGATGGGGGGAGTATAGAGTAATATGATTGACAGAACCTGAATTTTCATCAGGCTTATTTATTAGTTGGCTTTGGGTCTGTTTTACTTAGTTGACAATAGAAGTTATAGGCCTACTGCTGCATTGGCCAATAGGTTATCTGAGTAACATGCACTCATTTCTTTAGCTGCCAAAGGATCACGGTGTGTCTATATGGCAAAGGCTGGTGCCTTAGTTGAATTTAAACATTTAGATTTTATCGTTTTGATTCAGATTTATGATTAACCAAGTGACAATAATTGAGAAACGAAAACTTAATTGAAATGAAACTGTTCCACAAACATTTTTATATAAAATACAATCCATTACTGGAACGTAGAAATGGTAGGATAAATTATAGACTTCCCTAAACTTTAAACTATGAGCTGCCTGTGGTCTTTACTATAACGCAATTCCTGGAAAGAAACGGCCCGTTTTTAGAAATCAAATGTCCGTCCAACTGATTCTCTCTGTTATCAGCCCTGCAACAATGTCCATTCATTATAATTCACACTTCCTGTTGCTGCAGGATTATTTTTCCTGCTGTAGCAAACTGGCTCAAATTAATATCCTACATCTGTACTATACTCAGTCTGTAGTAAAAGTGGTGCACCTGCAAGTAAACATTAACTTGTACTGTGTACACCATGTGTGTCATGTACATATGACAAATACACTTGATTTGATTTTGTTTAATTAGCCTCGTTTGAAGCTTTGCATTTGAAGCCTTAACCCAGACAAACACACCTTGTTGTGTTGAGAGCCATGTGAGAAAATAGTTGACAGGGCTTTTTGTTTCTTAGAACATACAGCCACATGCAAGAGTAGGACTAGAGCCTGTCAGTTAGCATTGCATCTTGGAGGAAACAGCTCAGCGAATGGCAATGTTCAGTTGTATGTACGCAGGCACCACACACACACACACACACACACACACACACACACACACACACACACACACACAGACACACACACACACACACACACACACACAGAGGCATAGATACCGTGAGAGATGCAGACGCACACACACAAACCTAGCCTAGAACGTAGCAGAGACCAAGAGCGACAAAGCAATAACTAGAGCTCTCTGGAAAAGCATCGAGGCGAGAGGGATTCTGTTCTTTCTGTTTCGCGGCTTGTTTTGTGGCCCTTATTAACAGGAACATGCTAAAACCAGTGCCACATTTGGGCCCTTTGTTTTCGCCCCACTGACTCAGTCCCTAATTTAATTCCGCTCCAGTTGGCATTGTCTAGGGCCGGCAGACGGTGTGTCATTTAGGGGTGTGGCCAGCAGACGGTGTGTCATTTAGGGGCGTGGCCGGCAGTCATTTAGGGGCAATTACTCAACGCAGGTACCCAACCTAGATGTGTCAACAAGGCCGTATTTCACACGCACATCCATATTTCTTAAGCAGCCCGGGTTTAATAAATAATAAGCACCAAATGGAAGACAACTGACTGAAATGGGGAGGGACTATCTATACCTGAACTTATACCTGAAACACTTGTTTTCATTTTCCATTGCATAACCTTTTGCTACGGTGCTCCCTAATGAATATGACCCAGGATTTTCTATGAATTGCAACCTGTTGAACCCTCATTTTTTTCACAACCTAGAAATACTTGCATTGCTTCTGCCTCATATGTTCTGTACATAGGATATTTTCACAATGACAGCCTATATATTATATTGGGTATCGTTAAACACACGACATGGTAGACATGTAGCTTCCTGCTTTAGTCTTACCAGCTCATACCTCAAGACTGTGTCTTGGCCTTGATTCAAGCCATGATGTACCGGCTTACAAAGGGAAATGCAGGGTATTTCAATAAATAAAGACTGCCGTACAAATATGCCTGTAGACTGTTCTCCTCCTAGATAAAAACTTAATCCAGAAAGATATCGCATCCTGTCGCACTGGAAACATTTAATAAAACAATGTCAAAAACAGCCCCACTAATGAATAACACTCAAAGGATTATTATCTATCTGACAAATAAATCAGATTATAATAATGGATTGTGGCTTATATAATGATTATAGTGCTTTTTTTTAACTAGTTTTAGAACACTTAACATGAGTTACCCCACAAAGTAATCTACCATTTAGTGTAGCAACCATCTAGCAAGCAAGGCTAATGCATATCAAGGCTAGAAACCATTTTATGACAATCATCCACAACAATATTTATTAGGCGGCGTTCTATTACGGAGTATTGTTTTAAAGGACAATGTTTCCATACACTGCCACACCCATTCTACAGGGTCTCATGAGACACTGCAGGGCAAGTGAACCCTTAACCAAGGTCAAATACAAAAAACACCACACAACTACTTCTCTGTAAACACCTTTCCACAATAACTCAACACACATTGTCCTTATCTCTCTTCATTAGTTGGTGTCAGTCAGTCTGTGTTCAAGAAATATGGAGGAAGATGTATTCTCTGCCTCGACAGTATCAGATCTCATTTCACTGTTGGTCACAAATATTAAGAGGATGAAATAGCCTTTTACAAACGTAAAGTAAAGAACATAAAATTCATAGTCACTTCGGTCTAGAAGGATTGAGATGCTAAAATGAGAACCTCAATATCATCATCCCCAAGAAGACCTACAGTAGGATGCAATCTCTGACAGGCACTACTGAAACACTTCTGACAGATTCATGCAGCCACATACAATCAGTCAGATACCCACAGCACTCTCTCTCCCTCCATTTGGGCCATGTTTGAAGGAAGTAGGAGAAAAACAGCAGGTTTTGGAGTGCTGCCCAGTGCTTGACTGGACTTTATTAAGTACAGCAGGGCTCTTTGGAGAGGCTCTAGAGGATGAGGAGGGAAGAGGCAACAACAACAGACGGACCAGAGAGCTCTCTCGTTCTTTCTACCTCTTCCTCCATCTTACACTCCCTCTCCCTGCTCTCTCGTGCTGTCAGTTTTCTATCCCGCTCTCTCGCTCTCATTCCATCCTCTCCCCACCGTCCCACTTCCACTCCAACAGCACTCCTGCTTTCAGATTAATTTACCGACACTCTGGTTATGTCAGGCCAGTGTCAATGCCATTTGGGAATGCTTAGAATTTCGGGACTAAAATGCCATTTTAAAATTACACAAGTGTGTTATGTCATTGATTGATCTCATTTAAGATACACATTTTAGTCAAATGTTTTTAATGCGTATCCCCTGAGTGGGGTCACGTCCAGTGTGGCTGGAGAACCCCTGGAGCAATTAGGGTTAAGTGCCTTGAGCAAGTGCACATCAACAGATTATTTTAAAATGTTTTACCTTGTCGGCTCCAATATTCAAACCAGCAACATCGTCAGTGTTTCCTACTTACAAAGCAGGTAGAGGGCTGTAATTTTTATCATAGGTACACTTCAACTGTGAGACAATCTAAAAAAAAATCCAGAATCACGTATTATTTCTAAGTAATTCATTTGCATTTTATTGCATGACATAAGTATTTGATCACCTACCAACCACTAAGAATTACGGCTCTCACAGACCTGTTAGTTTTTCTTTAAGTAGCCCTCCTGTTCTCTACTCATTACCTGTGTTAACTGCACCTGTTTGAACTCGTTACCTGTATAAAAGACACCTGTCCACACTCAATCAAACCGACTCTAACCTCTCCACAATGGCCAAGACCTGAGAGCTGTGTAAGGACATCAAGGATAAAATTGTAGACCTGCACAAGGCTGCGATTGGCTACAGGACAAAAGGCAAGCAGTTTGGTGAGAAGGCAACAACTGTTGGCGCAATTATTAGAAAATGGAAGAAGTTCAAGATGAGTCGATCACCCTCGGTCTGGGGCTCCATGCAAGATCTCACCTCGTGGGGCATCAGTGATCATGAGGAAGGTGTGAGATCAGCCCAGAACTACACGGCAGGACCTGGTCAATGACCTGAAGAGAGCTGGGACCACAGTCTCACAGAAAACCATTAGTAACACACTACGCCGTCATGGATTAAAATCCTGCAGTGCACGCAAGGTCCCCCTGCTCAAATCAGCGCATGTCCAGGCCCGTCTGAAGTTTGCTAATGACCATCTGGATGCTCCAGAGGAGGAATGGGAGACGGTCGTGTGGTCTGATGAGACAAACATAGAGCTTTTTGGTCTAAACTCCACTCGCCGTGTTTGGAGGAAGAAGGATGAGTACAACCCCAAGAACACCATCCCAACCGTGAAGCATGGAGGTGGAAACATCATTCTTTGGGGATGTTTTTCTGCAAAGGGGACAGGACAACTGCACCGTATTGAGGAGAGGATGAATGGGGCCATGTATCGAGATATCTTGGCCAACAACCTCCTTCCCTCAGTAAGAGCATTGAAGATGTGTCGTTGCTGGGTCTACCAGCATGACAACGACCCAAAACACACAGCCAGAGCAACTAAGAAGTAGCTCTGTAAGAAGCATCTCAAGGTCCTGGAGTGGCCTAGCCAGTCTCCAGACCTGAATCCAATAGAACATCTTTGGAGGGATTTTTTTTTTTTGTGATTTTCTGGATTCCGTCTCTCACAGTTGAAGTGTACCTATGATAAAAATTACAGACCTCTACATGCTTTGTAAGCAGGAAACACTGCCGATTTAGCAGGTTATCAAATATTGTTCTCCCCACTGTAGTTTGGGGGTGGAGGTTCAGAATTTTTGTTGTAATGAAGCCCTGTATTTACTTCCCCAAAGCCAGATTAACTTGTGGATGCAATGTTTGGCTCTCTGTGCAGTTTGAAGGAAGTTGCTAACTAGCATTTGCACAATTGCTAATGCTAGTTAGCACTGGCTCGCGAAACTACCTCTACCTTCCTCTGTATGCAGAGACGTACAAATGTAATCCATGAGTTTATCCGACTCTGCAGAAGTAGATAAATGGCTTCATTGTCAAAATCCCAAAGCATCCCTTTAATAGTTTGTAATTTTCTGCTCTGTTTGCTCTAACAACACTCCTAGCCAGGCTTCCATTATCAATCAGGCAGAAATCCATGGAAAGCTGAGTAGTGCTGCCTCTGGCTCCACGTGAGACTACCCAGCATCCTCCAAACGGAGGCCCTGCCTGACAAGTCTAATAAACATTCCTACAAATCCGCACGGCGGAAGTTCAAAGCAGAGCAGAGGGCTGAAGCCTGGCCTCCCAAAATAGCTCCCATAACTGGCCTATGTAGCCTTGCCCTCCTGTAGCTCTGCCTGCTCTGCCCCGACTGCGTTTACTGCTGGACGCCAACAAGAACCTTGTTCTCAGTTGCCATATGGTGAAACAATATGGGGGTCTCTTTCTTCATGCCCCGTGTGGCTCAGTTGTTAGAGCATGGCGCTTGCGATGACAGGGTTGTGGGTTCGATTCCCGTGGGGGACCAGTACAAAAATGTGTGCACTCCCTACTGTAAATCGCTCTGGATAAGACTGTCTGCTAAACTCCTAAAATGTAAATCCCTCTCTCACACTGAGATTCTTCTCTCTCTGTGTACTTTCTCACAATTTTACGTCTCGCTCTCCATCGACTACCCTCTCTCTTCTCTTTCTCTCTGGCACATTAGTGTCATGACAGGTTGCGTGCCAGAGGTATAGCATAATCGTTGCATCCTGTAGTGTCACCCAATCCCGCTTGCCATGCATACCTAGAATGTACACTACTCCAGCTTATTATAGACATGACCCTGTATGTATACCTATTGTTGTTCCTGTTTGTGTTCCAACTCCAAGCTCAGCAAACAAATGACAAGTGATGTACCTGTTATTTACTCTGTCAACCTGCTTGTATACTGACATGTGGCTGATACACTACCTCACTGCAGCTAGCTGTTGATTGGTGCAACACACACACACACACACACACACACACACCATATAGACTCTCTTTCTCACTCACACTCTCTCTCACACACACACTGCTGTATGCACACACTCACTTAGAGTTGGATGTTTTTCTGGCAAAGGAACTCACACTCCCCCCTTTCCACACACCTTCAGCTGACTTACCTGTGCTGAGCAGCAGCAACACTTTCATGGAGAGGAACTCTTGGTAGGTGAGCTGCAGCCTGACAAACTCCTGGCTCACCTGCCTCATGCCCAGACACAGGTCGTACATGGCTGACTGCTGCATGCGGTCCCTGAGGGGAGAAAGGATGGTTGGTCAGTGCCTGAGGCATATTGGTTCTTGCTCTCGCTATACAGCGCTGTAAGTTTACCTCTAAAACCAACTGTTTGAGTGCATTCCCACTGGGAACACACTGGTTGAATCAACGTTGTTTCCAAGTCAGTTCGATGAAATTCCATTGAACCAATGTGAAATAGAAGTTGAATTGACGTCTGTGCCAAGTGGGATGGCTCAGTAAGCTCCCATTAGCATTGACTGTATTGTGTCCAGCCAAACTAATCTCGTACAGTGGGGCAAAAAAGTATTTAGTTAGCCACCAATTGTGCAAGTTCTCCCACTTAAAAACATGAAAGAGGCCTGTAATTTTCATCATAGGTACACTTCAACTATGACAGACAAAATGAGAGAAAAAATTCTAGAAAATCACATTGTAGGATTTTTAATGAATTTATTTGCAAATTATGGTGGAAAATAAGTATTTGGTCTAACTTTTATTATCTCAATACTTTGTTATAAACCCTTTGTTGGCAATGACTGAGGTCAAACTTTTTCTGTAAGTCTTCACAAGGTTTTCACACACTGCTGTTATTTTGGACCATTCCTCCATGCAGATCTCCTCTGGAGCAGTGATGTTTTGGGGCTGTTGCTGGGCAACACGGACTTTCAACTCCCTCCAAAGATTATCTATGGGGTTGAGATCTGGAGACTGGCTAGGCCACTCCAGGACCTTGAAATGCTTCTTACGAAGCCACTCCTTCGTTGCCCGGGCGGTGTGTTTGGGATCATTGTCATGCTGAAAGACCCAGCCATGTTTCATCTTCAATGCCCTTGCTGATGGAAGGAGGTTTTCACTCAATCTCACGATACATGGCCCCATTCATTTTTTCCTTTACACGGATCAGTCGCCCTGGTCCCTTTGCAGAAAAACAGCCCCAAAGCATGATGTTTCCACCCCCATGCTTCACAGTAGGTATGGTGTTCTTTTGGATGCAACTCAGCATTCTTTGTCCTCCAAACACGACAAGTTGAGATTCTACCAAAAAGTTATATTTTGGTTTCATCTGACCATATGACATTCTCCCAATCTTCTTCTGGATCATCAAAATGCTCTCTAACAAACTTCAGACGGGCCTGGACATGTACTGGCTTTAGCAGGGGGACACGTCTGGCACTGCAGGATTTGAGTCCCTGGCGGCGTAGTGTGTTACTGATGGTAGGCTTTGTTACTTTGGTCCCAGCTCTCTGCAGGTCATTCACTAGGTCCCCCCCGTGTGGTTCTGGGATTTTTGCTCACCATTCTTGTCATCATTTTGACCCCACGGGGTGAGATCTTGCGTGGAGCCCCAGATCGAGGGAGATTCAGTGGTCTTGTAGGTCTTCCGTTTCCTAATAATTGCTTCCACAGTTGATTTCTTCAAACCAAGCTGCTTACCTATTGCAGATTCAGTCTTCCCAGCCTGGTGCAGGTCTACAACTTTGTTTCTGGTGTCCTTTGGTCTTGGCCATAGTAGAGTTTGGAGTGTGACTGTTTGATGTTGTGGACAGGTCTTTTTTTTTATACTGATAACAAGTTCAAACAGGTGCCATTAATACAGGTAATGAGTGGAGGACTGAGGAGCCTCTTAAAGAAGTTACAGGTCTGTGAGAGACAAATCTTGCTTGTTTGTAGGTGACCAAATACTTATTTTCCACCATAATTCGCAAATTAATTAATTAAAAATCCTACAATGTGATTTTCTGGATTTTTTTTTCTCATTTTGTCTGTCATAGTTGAAGTGTACCTATGATGAAAATTACAGGCCTCATCTTTTTAAGTGGGAGAACTTGCACAATTGGTGGCTGACTAAATACTTGTTTGCCCCACTATGTCAAAGAAACAGCCAACATCCCCAAAACACTGACTCATCCATATAAACTCTATGTACATTTCCCACCATCCACCACATGATAACATACATATTTGTATCCTCCCCCCTACACACACACACACACACACACACATACACATACTACTGCGCCTCAACCCTTTGGAACATCTTTCCACATAGTTTATTCTATTCGCTGAGAGAGGATGAGTTGAGAGCCAAATTCCTCTAGAGTGCAGAGCACTGAGCACACACACAGTAACACAACGCAGATGACTTAGCTGCTTCAGTACGCTGTGTAAAGGCTGGGTAAGACTTACTGCATCACCCTAGTCATGGTACATGAAAACACACACACACACACACTAGCATACGTACTCCATCCTAAACAGTCACTCACACACCATATCAGAGAAGTTGATCTCAATCCTGTCAACGTGCAGAAACCGCAACCAACATCAATGGGGCACAGGGACAGTAGAGTAGGTTGGGTCGAATGGAGAGGGAGAGCTAATGAGCAATGTGTTATGCAGATGCCGCAAATCCCAGGGAATTATGGGTTTTGGAAGCCACCTTCTCCACTTTAAATCACCCATCATGTCGAGACATCGAATAATCAAATGCAAGCGGTGTGGCTCCACTTGAAAGGGAGTTCACCATAGGGGCTGAATAGCAAATGGCACCCCGTGCCCTATTTAGTGCACTACTTCTGACCAGAGCCCTAGGGTGCAATTTGGGAGGCAGCTCATTTGATACTACTGCAGAAACCACATAGTAACACTAGGACAGAGGGAGATTCTGCTCTGGATAGAACATGTCTTAACATTCTGAAACAGATTTGCAGCAACAAGGGAGAATTGGTGCATATGTTCTCATTATAAGCATAAAGCAGGTTTAAAATACTAATTAGTACAATTAGTTTACTGTATATGATGTACATCTGGCTGCACGAGGCTTGGTTTAGCGGAGTGTGTCTCGTTCTCTTTCTGTCTGTCTGACTTTAGAACATATGAAAAATGTGTGTTTTAGGAGTAGCATTGTGTTGGAGTTCTGCAAACTGCAATTAATTATTCGGAGAACCTTGGGTCTGAGTTATAAAAAGTCTCTACATATTTTGTCTGAAATCAATTTTGCTGAATCATTGCCCAAAATGAGAAGAAACCCACTGCCCCTGGTTTTTCTCTCTCCGGCTCTTACCGTTGCCATGGTGAGATTCAGGAAGCAAGAGCGAGGACGTAGAAAGTCAGACTCACTTCTGTGAATATCCCTGATAGACAGAGCAACCAACTCTATAACCCCCACTTCAAATACACTAGTTTGTATTGGGAGCTGTTTTTCTTGGTCACTGGATATTATTGGCAAATGTCTTTCAGAGTCTTGTTTATACCTCTATATCTTCTGTTCTCTTGGGTCAAGAAGGAACTTTGCATGACCTTCTTGACCCTCTGTCAATCGCTACAGTTTAGGTCTAGATGCACCCACTACGGGCCCAAAATTTGGAACAATCGTTTTAATAGAGCTATTGAAAGCTATTATCAAACTTTAATGCATAAATTATGTTTAAAGAGCCACTGAACACAGATTGGCATGTGTTTTTTCTGTTGCTCATTAGATGAGATTTCAGTCTTGGAAGTGTGTTCCTGACCGATTCTGCATTTGGTTAATGACGTTTGTCCCCCATGAGACACTGTAGATGCAGAAGCCTATTTCACATCCTCATAATCCCCAGAATAAATCTAAGAACTCAAATCTTTCATACATTTTTATGTTTATGCCAACAATGTTTTAGTAGTGAAATGTTACATCTAAGGTATTTGGTGCAGTATTTCTCAAGTAAAGAATGTGTGGTGTGTTGTCTTATGTAAACAAAGTGGGAGTTGCTGGGTAGGTCTGTCTCACTGTCTATGCTATTGGATAGACAGAAATCACTGCAGCTGTTCACCCCATGTTAATGGACAAATCACCGAATCAAAACACAACCTTCATTTACATGTGACGTACAGCGGTTCCAAACTCCATTTTAGACTAGACTGACTTTATGACAAATTATCCTATTTACACGTTGTAGTCAATTTTGACACTAGAATAACTGTTTCTGACTCATATTTGAAGGCAGTCGCTCTTTAATTTAGATGTATTTGTCTTTGACATCAAGCACATTTGTCTTTTTGCTGTTCTCTCAATCAGTAGACCTAACTGAATTAGGATGAAAAATCCAAGTGGGCGGACTATCCAGCTAGCGGCAATCAATTCATTAAACAATGTCAAGACAAGGAAGTCACTAAAGGAGCCATAGAAATCATACAGTTAACAAACTGCTTCCTCCTCGAGGACTAGAGATGAACAAACTGCTTCCTCCTCGAGGACTAGAGATGAACAAACGTGGAGAAAGTATGGATTGTTTGATATACTGATGCTGTTAACTGACTGGCAGGCAGACCATAAGACCAAGACAAACGGGCAGACAAAGGTAGGCCGACAGACAGTTTGAGCGATAGAGTAGCTTCCCTACTCTATACGTCTCCTATAGAGACATACAGGTTAGTTTCTCTACTCTATAGGCCGACATACAGGTTAGTTTCTCTACTCTATAGGCCGACAGACGGGTTGGTTTCTCTACTCTATAGGCCGACAGACGGGTTGGTTTCTCTACTCTATAGGCCGACAGACGGGTTGGTTTCTCTACTCTATAGGCCGACAGACGGGTTGGTTTCTCTACTCTATAGGCCGACGGACGGGTTGGTTTCTCTACTCTATAGGCCGACGGACGGGTTGGTTTCTCTACTCTATAGGCCGACGGACGGGTTGGTTTCTCTACTCTATAGGCCGACAGACGGGTTCGTTTCTCTACATGTCTCTATCTCTACAGGGACATGCTTTTGCCTTCCTCCTAACTGGGGACCTCGGCCTGATACCATGGTCAGTCACTGACACTGGGGACACTAGGGTGACATGCAGGTTTTCGTGACAGAGCACTGGACATTCCAGCCGACATCCAGGCCATGCAGTAAATCAAGTTGGTGTAGGATACTTCTCATGGGGATTGTCACCAAAATATCTGGACCATCTGTCACTCAGACAGGCAGTTCCACTGTAACTGCGTCACACACAGGCGTTTCAGAAGGTCTTAGAATGTATCAGCAGCACATGCTTAGGAAGACATCTACTCTAGGTAACTTTATGATCATGGATGGAATTAGTTAAATGATAGAATGTAACTTTCTCATTTTACTAAACATGTAATGGCATTGTATCCAAACGTACTTGGTCTCTGCAATAACTTCACTATTGTCTGTCTTTTTGTGTGTGTGTCCCAGAAAACATTGGATTGAAGTCCTTCTTTTACAAAATCAAATAAGCAAACTATCAATTCCACTCCATCTGGGTGTGATGCACTTTCCCCATCCACCTGTAGGGGCCAGTATTCTCCCTCAGCCCTGGACCTGTCCAGGTCCCATACCATTACCCTTCACTTCAATGCACCAGTCATGCACCACAGCTCCAATACGCAGCTGCCCCATATACATTTCCTCCTCCCGTTCTCCTGTTCAAATATATTAGAGCGGATCACATGCCCCATTGACTCTCCTCTCTAATCAACTGTGCTCTGGGGATCGAGGAGCCGTTTCTGTACAAAAGCCTTTGCTTTAGGGAGCAGGGTTATCTGACTTTCAGTCAAAAGATACTGAGCAGTTTTTTTTTCCAAGCCCGTCACTCAGAGAAGTAGGAGGAACTATGGACTTGCCGTTTGGCTTTGTTCGGAACTAACTTTTTTTTCTGAATACTGCATATCTGTAAAGTGTGGCGAGCGAGACGACTAGGTCGGTGGTAAACAGACTTACTCGTTGAAGACGAGGTCGGGGGCGAAGTAGAGCATCTGTCCGTTGGTGTGTTTGTAGGACCTCCAGCTGAGACTGAAGGAGGACAGACACATCCAAGAGTACTGGATCAGGGTGATTTGGTCCTCTATGGGCAGGCCCCGGAAACCTGGAAGAGAGAGGACCATTATTGATGTGATATGTTCCTGCATGTTTGATTTGGCAATGAAAGTCCCTGAAATCCACTGTTAATGAAGGCTTTTGAATTGAATCGAGGGGACTGATGGGAAGGGAAATGGTGAGAGGTAGTGAGTCTTAAATTGAGTACAGTAGTGAATGCAGGACCAGTGACATACCTAGAGAGACACAGGTACAACAACCCATGAGGCATTCACCCAGTCTTTCCTCTCTCTCGTGTGTGCGTGTGCGTGTGCGTGTGCGTGTGTGTACGCATATGGCAAGGTGCCTAGCAGCACCAATATTTGTTCAGACATGAACAAACCACTGCAGAGTATTCACCCGGTGTTTTGTTTTACACAAAATCCCCCAAGGCTTCTAATTATTGGCCTTGTTGTCTATGTGGGCCCTTAAATAGACTGACGGGAAAGTTGCCAATCTCTCACTCTGACTTTATACAGAGCATTACATATGAACTCTGCCTCATTCTATAATGCAGAGTCCCAACGAGGATGCCAATGCTGCAACTGAAAGTGACTGATCAGAGCTTAGGTACTATTCCAGGCTTTGCATGTCAGCCGTCAGCCATGCAGCCGCTGCCAAGCCCGCGATGTGTCACGGTATCAATTCATTGTTGAATTAGTGTGTGGGTTGTATTGCTGGCTACGCCTGTGGCTTTTTTTTTTTAAAGGACTCAAAGCTCTTGATTCAAATAACTGGCTTACTGTACATCAATGGTGCTCCCTGGAAGAATCTATAGCTGGGTCTAAGATGCTTATTAAAAGATTAACTTTTGGGTCGCCCATCAAAGTGCTTGAAGACTGAAGACACTCAACAAGTCAATAGTTTACAGTGACTAGAGTACAGGATGCTGCACACAGCATATACTAGGCTTCCTGTGTACTGTGGCACTGGACTGTCCAGTACAAGGCTTGTTTATAGGCTACAGCAGCCATGTAGCGCAAAGCAGTCTGCCTTATTAGTGCGAGTCTTCTGGAGTTGAGTTTCTGAGCTTCTATTAGCAGAGCTAAGTCCAAATGTAAACTGAATGCCGTCGAACTTTCAAAGTCAGAGACTCTGAGAGAGAGAGAAGGAAATGTGAGAGAGAGGGGCTGGTTTCCACCTACTGTCTGTCTTTCTATTTATACGCCCGGATACTGCAAGCAGACACCCTGGAAGAGGTATCAAGTATTTGCAATACAGCGAATTAAACGGCATCAAAGAGGTGACTGTAAGGCATCTTTTGAATATTTCACCAACTGACAGTTTTTAGGAACTTACCTCTTTTTTAAAAAAAAAAATGGTATATTAAAGTAAAATTTTGTGTAAACGAGTTCGATTTACATTATTTATAAAAGGCTGATGAATGTAAATTAGCTCTGTTTCCAAATCTTGATTACATTTTGGCTTTAAATAGGATGCTATCGCTAATCTCATTAAAGCATTGCGGAATAATTTCCTAACGAGATCGGGAAAATTACTGACGAATATATTCAGAAGGCGCAAATGTTAATAATACCACACCATGTCAAAATATCCCTGGAGTATAAAATGCATGATAGGAGAAATCACTAACAGCCAATACGCCCACTCGAGATTTACCCATGTCTCTGCCCCCAAGCATTTAGAATGGAATAGGATCGGAATAAGTTGACTCTAGACATTTATCTGTTTCAGATGTCCCCATCAAAGATATTACTGTATAGGAAAGGAAGCCACTCTTCCTTACATCCGTACCACCCAATCCCATCCAGAACCCCCATTTCTGTCTAACCTGGAAGTAGTTTGGCCTCCAACAAAGCCATCAAAAATATTAGGGGAAAAAAAGGATGATACTGTATCTCACTCTAACCTGGAAGTACTTTGGCCCACTTGACAACGCGGATCATCTGTTTCCCAGCCAGCTGGTTGAGGCTGGACAGCAGGTGGTCGGTGGTGTCAGGCTGGGTGTTGTCGTAGCCCGCAAACACCACCTCTGGCTCAATCAGCTCCAACACGCTGCAGATGGAGGGGGGCAGGTAGGGGGTCACCAGCCCACCTCCAGGGCCGTGGGGCACCAGGGCGTTAGTGGGGCTGGTGCTCAGCTCCTTCTCTCCTGAGGACAAGTACCCCCCTCCGGATCCAGGGCACGTCTGCCCCCCCTCTTTAGTGGGGGTCGAGTCTTCGTTCACACCCTTCAGCTTGCCTAGCTTCTTCGACTTCCGCGCTGTAGGGAGGAAGAGAGAATGACGCTCCAACTTAAAGTGGAACTTACCATGATGTTTCTGCATTGTGGGGTTTCAAAAGATGTTCTGTTGACAGAGAGCATGTAAAGTAGTGTACGTACTGAAGTAGCTACAAATATTCAAGCTGAATTTGAGCTCAACTTTGTTTGGCAATTGTTGGACTTTTGGAAGCTAAGTGTCGTGTTGACCATTCCATAGGGCGGCGCACAATTGTCCCAGCATCGTTAGCGGAGGGTGTGGCTAGGGGAGGGTGTGGCTGGGGTAGGCAGTCATTGTAAAATAAGAATTTGTTCTTAACTAACTTGCCTAGTTAAAGGTTAAATCAAATAGAATATTTTATCGGCACTTTGATTTCTGTTTGTCAGATGTAGTAGTAGTAGTAGTAGTAGTAGTAGTAGTAGTAGTAGTAGTAGTAGTAGTAGTAGTAGTAGTAGTAGTAGTAGTAGTAGTAGTAGTAGTAGTAGTAGTAGTAGTAGTAGTAGTAGTAGTAGTGGCAGTAGTAGGTGCAGCAGTAGTGGTGGTGGCAGCAGCAGCAGCAGCAGCAGCAGCAGCAGCAGCAGCAGCAGCAGCAGCAGCAGCAGCAGCAGCAGCAGCAGCAGCAGCAGCAGTAGTGGCAGCAGCAGTAGCAGTAGCAGTAGCAGCAGCAGCAGCAGCAGCAGCAGCAGCAGCAGCAGCAGCAGCAGCAGCAGCAGCAGCAGCAGCAGCAGCAGCAGCAGCAGCAGCAGCAGCAGCAGCAGCAGCAGCAGCAGCAGCAGCAGCAGCAGCAGTGCAGTAGTGGTAGCAGCAGCAGCAGCAGCAGCAGCAGCAGCAGCAGCAGTGGCAGCAGCAGCAGCAGCAGTGGTGGTAGCAGCAGCAGCAGTGGCAGCAGCAGTGGCAGCAGCAGTGGCAGCAGCAGCAGCAGTGGCAGCAGCAGCAGCAGCAGCAGCAGCAGCAGCAGCAGCAGCAGCAGCAGCAGCAGCAGCAGCAGCAGCAGCAGCAGCAGCAGCAGCAGCAGCAGCAGCAGCAGCAGCAGCAGCAGCAGCAGCAGCAGCAGCAGCAGCAGTAGCAGCAGCAGCAGCAGCAGCAGCAGCAGCAGCAGCAGCAGCAGCAGCAGTAGCAGCAGTAGTAGTAGTAGCAGTAGCAGTAGCAGTAGTAGTGGTAGCAGTAGTAGTAGTAGTAGTAGTAGTAGTAGTAGTAGCAGTAGTAGTAGTAGTAGTAGTAGTAGTAGTAGTAGTAGTAGTAGTAGTAGTAGTAGTAGTAGTAGTAGTAGTAGTAGTAGTTTTTTTCTGCCTCTCTCCAGGGTAACTTTGAGGGAAACTATGTTAGGAAGTGAATCATGATTTGGAGACTGTCCACCTTTGACAAAGTACAGTAAGGAAAACATTTGTTCTGTATATTGCAATAGCGGTAAAACGGAAAACCTTTCTTGCTGTATAAGCAAGTCTATTTTGGTTCCCTGGCAGTATCCAAACTCTGTATCACACATTAATATTGGCCTTCAAACTTGGCTGTGGATTCTGTAATGATACAAAGTCTCAAAGTAGCACCAATTTGACTCCACACACTAACCCTCAACTTTGTTGTTTTTACGGTTCTACGACTAGTCGGGGCACCGACATATTGAACCTGCCTATGATCAGACTAGGAATCTGATTGGCCGCTCAGCAATAATAGCCGTTAGTCCTAGAAAGCTCCCATTTCCTTGGAATAGGGTGTTATTTCGGATGCATCGGTTCAGATTTAGGATATCTGGCATTTATGATTCCATACCTCCGAGATTCATCCCGGCTTGGAGACACTTCCGTACTCGACAGGCCGGACAGTTTTTCCTCCGGATCTTATCGATGATACAGTCATTTCTTCCGGCACACAGGTAGTTGTGCTGGCCTTAACACACACACACACACACACACAGACAGGAAGACAGGAAGTTTAATAGTGAGCCAAATGCTGAGAAACAAGACGGCAGGAAGCTGAAACATATGGAGGACAATAGGATAACTTACAGATGTAGGATCTTAATTTGATCACCCTATTGCAGGAAAACGTTGTGTACTTAATGTTTAAAAATGCTTCTGAAGTTAAGACTGACACTTTAGATTTGATTTTCCCTAAAGAACATTTTATCAACTCCAACAAAAATGTAATTAATTATAATCAACATAATCGTTAATCCTGTTGGCGGGATTATTTTCCTGCTGTAGAAAACTGCCTCAAATTAAGATCCTACATCTGTACTCAAATGCATTGGAGTGTTTCCATAATATACTACTGTAACAACCTAAAATACCAAGAAATCTTGATACCTTAAGCCATTCTTGCACACAGACATATACAGTACATATACTGAGGATTTCCTCAACTGGCCAGTATGGTCTCGTGATCTGAATACTACATCATAGAAACGTAGGCTTTAGAATTGACTGCACATAACATCAAATGGAATTATTCCACTAGAACTATAAATGGTTACTAATGGTGTCTCTGTATGGTACATGGGTACTATATCTAAACACTGGTGTGGCTGGCTGAGGCATCGGATTTGTGTGTGTGCGCACCCCGTTTATGCGTGTGTGTCTGTGTGTCGGTCTCTCTCTCTCTCTCTCTCTCTGACTAGTGCCTGGGCTGCTCCAGTCTCTGACAGTGACGCTAACAGGCAGAGAATCCCCCTCTGCCTCCCTGCCTAGCCCACAGCTAAACCAAATGATCTCCTGTTTCAGAGAGCCAGCTTCCGCTCCACTGGACCAGCACTGTACGTCTCCTCTTCCTCTCCTCTATTCACCCTTCTTCTTTTCCTCTCTACCCGTCCGCCAGCCTCAGAGTGCCACACGCGCCCCCACACCCACATTCGTTCCCCAGGCCAGGGACGGCCAGCTCAGCGCGCCTGCGCCGCACCACGGACGCCATACATACACACACACACACATACACTGTGACTTTCATATATATACTCACACTGACCCAAGCTATGGCCCGAAAACCTTCACTATGGTATGTCACAGCCACAGGAAGTGGCCAAGTGAGATGCACAGAGTACAGCCAGAAAACAGGATACAGTGACATAGTTCATTACATTTCATCTGATGTTGACAAAGTCTGAGTGTCTATGAAAGTGGGGGTCTGCGTACGTGCCACAGGAGGTTTGTGGGACCTTAATTGGGGAGGACGGGCTCGTGGTAATGGCTGGAGCGGAATCAGTGGAATGGTATCAAACACATTGTTTCCAGGTGTTTGATGCCGTTCCATTTGCTCCAGTTCAGCCATTATTATGAGCCGTCCTCCTCAGCAGCCTCCACTGGTACGTTTGTGTGAGTGCCTACTGTACGTACGTACCTGCATGCATACATGCTTGTTTCTGAGCATGTGTGTGGGAGTGTTGGCATGCAAGCGTATTGCTGCATTGGCCTTCTGTGTGCGTGCATGCATGCATAACTGTTCATCAATGTACAGTATGTGTGACCATACCGTGTGTGTGTGTGTGTGTGTGTGAAGCTGCACAGTGTGTGTGTAGTCTGATCTCTGCCAGGGGAGAGAGGAGAGGAGAGGCAGCAGCTGTAGCTAGGTCTAGCTCCCTCCAGTCCTCCACTATTTCTGTCTAAATCACATGACTCTTACATAAGCCCATTTTTCTTGCTCTAAAAAACAGTAAACTGCGACACAGGAAACTCACAACGCTAACCCCCCCCTCCTGCCCTCTTCCCGCCCCCTCACTGGATGGTTCAGACTCTGAAAAAAGGAAAACTTGTCTTGGAGCCCTTCTATCCAGTGTCCAGCTCATTCCCATGAATCCTGTTAATAATTGTCAGGAAGTTACACACCATATTGTGTGTACATGTACAGTATTTAGTTTGTTCCTGTATGTATTGGTGGATGAGTGTGGATTTGATGTTTCTCAACATTTACAAAAGGTGTGTTAGCTGATAAGTGATGAATCTCTTTTCCAGGGATTTAGCCCCGTACACTTTATAAGAACTGGAAAAATATTGTTTATCCTCATCGGCTCTACAGAGAATCTATTCGTTCACATACTTAGAAACTCAACTTACTCTAACAGATTTCCACATTTCCAGATTCATCACCTAGTCCTCAACTATAATAAATATGAAGATGGCATCCTTCCCCTCCGGCGCCGTCTTATTGGCTCTTAACCAACCATGCTATTTTGTTTGTTTTTTCACAACTTGTTTTGTACATAATGTTGCTGCTACGATCTCTTAAGACCGAAAAGAGCTTTTGGACATCAGAACTGCGATTACTCACCTCAGATTAGATGATGAGTTTTTCTTCATTGAGTCAGACGGGAGGGAGATACTACATACACCCGACCAAGCCCAGATCCCCAGCTTTTGCTGGAGAAGGAAACGGAGATTTCGTGGAAAAAGATCAGGGTGCCTTGTGAAGATCAGGCAAGGAGTGGCTAATCTGCCGTTGCCTTCTGTCCTGCTAGCTAACGTTCAATCGCTGGAAAATAAATGGGACGAACTGAAAGCATGTATATCCTACCAACGGGATATTAAAACTGTAATATCTTATGTTTCACCGAGTTGTGGCTGAATGACGACATTAAGAACATACAGCTGACGGGTTATACACTATCAGCAGGATAGAACAGCAGCCTCTGCTAAGACACAGGGCGGGAGCCTATGCATATATGTAAACAGCTGGTGCACGATATCTAAGGAAGTCTCGTCTGAGGTAGAGCATCATGATAACCTGTAGACCACATTATGTACCTACAGAGTTTATCTGTATTTGTTGTAGCTGTCTACATACCACCACAGACCGATGCTGGGACTAAAACCGCACTCTGAGCTGTACACCGCCATAAGCAAACAGGAAGGCGGAGCTCCTAGTAGCCTGGGACTTTAATGCAGGGGAACTTAAATCAGTTTTACCTCTTTTCTATCAGCATGAAAAATGTGCAACCAGAGTGGGGAAAAAACATTCTAGACCCCCTTTACTCTACACAGAAGTGTACAAAGCTTTCCCTTGCCCTCCATTTGGCAAATCTGACCATAATTCTATCCTCCTGATTCCTGCTTACAAGCAAAAATTAAAGCAGGGAGCACCAGTGATTCAGTCTATTCAGTCCGATGAAGCAGATGCTAATCTACAGGGCTGGTTTGCTAGCACAGACTGGAATATGTTCTGGGATTCTTCCGATGGCATTAAGTCCACCAATTCAGTCACTGGCTTCATCAAGGACATCATCCCCACAGTGCCTGTATGTACATACCCCAATCAAAAGCCATGGATTACATGCAACATTCACACAGAGCTAAAGGGTAGAGCTGCCGTTTTCAAGAAGTGGGACTCTAACTCTGAAGCTTATAAGAAAGCAAGTATATAAGCAAGTGTCTTCACTGACATTTTCAATCTTGGTGTTCTTGAGCAAAGAGACTAAGGTAACCTGCCTAAATGACTACCGACCCATAGCACTCACGTCTGTAGCCATGAAAGGCTGGTCATGGCTCACATCAACATTGTCCCAGAAACCCTAGACCACTCCAATTTGCATACCGCACCAACAAATCCACAGATGATGCAATCTATTCCACTCCACACTTCCCTTTCACACCTGGACAAAAGGAACACCTATGTGAGAATGCTATTCATTAACTACAGCTCAGTGTTCAACACCATAGTGCCCTCAAAGCTCATCACTAAGCTAAGGACCCTGGGACTAAACACCTCCCTCTGCAAATGGATCCTGGACTTGCTGACGGGCCGCCCCCAGGTGGTAAGGGTAGGTAACAACACATCCGCCACGCTGATCCTCAACACAGGGCCCCTCGGTTGCGTGCTCAGTCCCCTCCTGTACTCCCTGTCCACTCATCACTGCCATGCCAGGCGTGACTCCAACACCATTAAGTTTGCTGATGACAACAGTGGTAGGCCTGATCACCGACAATGATGAGACAGCCTATAGGGAAGAGGTCATGGACCTGACCGTGTGGTGCAAGGACAACCTCTCCCTCAACGTGATCAAGACAAAGGAGATGATTGTGGACGACAGGAAAAGGAGGCCCGAGCACGCCCCCATTCTCATTGACGGGGCTGTAGTGGAGCAGGTTGAGAGCTTCAAGTTCCTTGGTATCCACATCACTAACATAGTCCAAGCACACCAAGAAAGTTGTGAAGAGGGCACGACAAAACCTATTCCCCTCAGGAGACTGAAAAGATTTGGCATGGATCAACAGATCCTCAAGGTTTTACAGCTGCACCATCAAGAGTACCCCCTACGCTGCTGCTACTCTGTTATCTATGCATAGTCACTTTAGTAACTCTACCTACATGTACATATTACCTCTATACCGGTGCCCCAGCACATTGACTCTGTACTGTTACCCCCTGTATGTAGCCCCGCTATTGTTTATTTACTGCTGCTCTTTATTTGTTATTCTTATCTCTTTTTTTTTAGGTATTTCAAAAAAGACTGCATTGTTGGTTTAAGGGCTTGTCAGTAAGCATTTCACTGTAAGGTCTACACCTGTTGTATTTGGCACATGTGACAAATACAAATTGATTTGATTTAATCCAAGAATCCATTGCCTCCTATTTGTACTCCATAGAAGCATTCCTAGAATGTGAATGTGCACTGATGGACAAGGTGGACCATTATTACATCATAATGTTTTCATATACCAAGGAACAGATCAAATCAACATTATACTTTTATAATGATACCAAAAACACATTTTGTACATAGTTTCCTTCCTATAATACTATACTTTAATACAATATAAAATCTCCTGCAATCATCGTAAAAGGGCTACGGCTACATTACTACTGTAAGTGCTCAACCAGCTCCAGGAGAGAGAACTCCATTACATTACATGGCAACCGAGGGAGTTCCTGAACGGACTCCATTGATGTCTCATTTTTGTTGCGTTTGTGACATCAACATCTGGCAACCGGGCTATGAGCGGACCCTGTCTGTCAACTGGAGCATAAAACCGCTATGGGGATATTACTATGTGGGGAATACGATGTCTCCCTATGGGAGACCCTTTTGAACAGCTTTTCTTTCTTTTTTGGCCCGGGTTGCCAGATACGGAGAACATCCTTGAAAGAAGAGTCAGAGAGGCCCATGTCCTCCACAGATTCAGGTTTAGGCCATACAGTACTGTAGCCTTTAAGCAGTTCCTATTTAAATAGTCTGAACTTGAGACCGTGGCTCGTGTTTCGGTGTCTGTCCCGCATTGAGTGAAGAGGCGTTGTCTAAGACACTTGTGTCATTAGGCTAGGCTATATTTAGTGTTTACCGAGCGTCACACGCACACACGACGACAACGGAGATCCTGCCAGTGGTATGTCTATTCTAGCCAGGCAATGTCTTTTGACATAGACCAACACATTTGACATAGGCCACCTTGGCTGCATACAGCTGTGTAACGACTCTTGTTGGATTAAGGCAGTCGCCTCCTAAATGGCTTTCACCAGAAAAAATGTAAGAAACGCTGGAGAATTTGACACGGCTTAGAATGAAAAGCACGAATTTGTTTTCAATGACTATGTCTGTCAGTGGTATTTTTCAATAGAAGTTCTCAACACGTTCCTATTAGATTCATGGTACACCTTGAAGTCATTCAAACACACACTCCTATACATTTTGTATTCAAAGAGAGGGAATAGGCACCCGCCAACCAAGTTGATCTGGGTTTCCCATCTACTCCCCTATTATCTCAAACGTCTGTTATTTTACCCCAGGCTCACAGCCTTACATGTCTCCATGGTCATTATTCTCTCACCGGGACATTCTAATGAGGCTTTATTTCAACATGAAGGTATAGTCTATACCCATGAAGGTATAGTCCCCATTCTTTAACCTACCCCTCCATCCTTCCCTCTCACACACACATCTAGTGGTCGATGTTCTCTTGGACCTCCATTTGATTGATTAGGGTCCCCATTAGACAACGCCAGTGGGGACATCTAGTCTTACTGGGATCTAACACGTAGCGAAAAATACATTACAGACAAACTCCTTTACAATTGACATTTAAAAACATGAACATCAAAGACAATATAATTGATTTCTATTTGGAAGGGAGGAGCAGCGTTCTTTTATAGAGCGGTTTTGAAAATAAACATTTCCGGCAGCGGGCCAAAATAAACGTGACTTCTCTTCCAAATTAAACAAATCAGAAAGTGCTTCAGTGCCTGTTTCTGGGGCTAATAGCTACACATACAACCCTCTTGGATTTCCCAACTGCCCTGTCTGTCACAACAGTGTGCGCATGATTTGCTGTTTTTATAAAGTCCCCTGACTCACTGCCGATCCTAAAGGTTAACCCAGTAACCACGGCAACCACATCCGCCCCTACAGGTTGAACTTCCCGCTTTACCACGACAACCACAGTGCTTAGTCCCTCTATAGGAATTCTACTATTTGTGATGCAATAATTCAACAGTCTATGTAATGACATGCATACTGTAGGTGTAGGATAATTGGCACACTTGCATATTTAACATAATATTGACCTACGCAATTTAATCTGGCTTGGTGTGGTAGGTAGTCACACAAATGTAATTTCAGATACCTATCAGTCAAAACACACACACTATATTTTCTTCAAAAATGTTCTGCAAAGCGCAGTCACAACACCCATACACACATCAACAGTACACACACACACACCCCACACCACAACTTTATCAACACTGCCCCTGCACATATCAACCACAAACCAATGGGCCAGTGATAACATTGATAAAGCCCATCTGATTGGCCTGGCGGTGTTATTTGGTTAAACACTTAAGGTGTATCCTACCCAGCGACCTAGTGCTCGGAACCCTCTTTGCATTGATGTCAAAGAACAAAGGTATCAGCCTGGAAGAGGAAGTAGATGGGTGGTGATCGAGGCCTTTAGTGCCACGGGGCAACGAGGGCATGAGTGGCTCCACACACCATCTACATGGGTCATCTCAGGTCAGGTTGAGTTAAGGACACTGAGGAAACACGGAGGGACCGGTCGGTCTGTTGGCTAGATATTAACTGGCACTCACGGTTACGATACATCCGCATAGCACTGCCATAGGTCTATTATACAATGGACTAGGACTGCTACTAAGACTACTGCCTACCATGCATCTAAGCTGCACAATACTAGAATGAACCAATTAATAGTAACTGGCAACCGCTGATACTGTAGGCTCATTTGGGTCTGGAGCTGGACAAGTTGAAGGCCAGCCGTAGGCCTACATCCACGTAGCACTGTTTATAAGGCCTATACAATAAACCAGGACTGCTGCTAAGGTGACTAGCATTCAGAGCATAGACAATAGTTGAATGAACCTTTGGTAACCCTGGTACTTGGCCTACTTACTCATGTTGCTAAACCAATTACTATAATCTGCAAAAAAATATAGTATTCAGGCCTAGTGTTTTATCAATGCATCATTCACAGCTGTTGTTGCCTGCAACATTTAATTAATACAACTGTGGTGTGAAAGGGTTCGGCTTCCATTAAATGACACAATTACTTTTAATTATCTAGCATAATTACTAGAGGCTTAAGGAAATTCTGCACCCTCAGTCAGTCACTGTCTGGCCTTGTTCACTAATTACGTTGACAGTCGTTAATGGGGTCAAGGGGAGGGCACTGTCGTCATGGATTATATAGGTGTCTATAGGCTCTAATACAGGTGTCTGATCAAACTGCTTTCACTTGGTAACTTGAATTTCTCGTGGACAGACTAGGTAAATATAAATGTTACGAGCATCTGACCTACAGTAATTAGGTGAGATTTTAGTTCTGGGTTTACCGGGATTAAGGTAACCTTAGCGAAGTGGGTCAAACACAACCTAAGAGGTGGTCTTAATGACTTCCTGTTAGTTTATGTAACGTTGTTAGTATGGATTAGATTGCTATAATGCCTGCTTTGATACAATCCATGATTGCTTACTTCACCTTACGTTAAAGGGACAAGTGGTGTTCATTGTATGGTACAACTTGGATAAATATGCAATTTTGGAACACCATGCTTATTGTTATGATGGGTATTAACCAGTTATTCTGCATATAGCATGACTAATTCAGATCAAATATATCAGAGTAGTCAAAGGACATCACATCTCTATAAAATGTGAAAATGCATATCGCATGATTGTAATAAATATACATTACATCAATGTAGGTTTATTGTAAGTCTGATAGAAGGACATGTATGCCATTCATCTGAGAGGGACTGAGACGGGGACTGAGTCTAATAAATGGCTGGGTTTCAGATGCTGTTATATGAGACAACCTGAGGCACCCAGTCCAGCTAGAGGAGGCGTCACATCTGATTGGAGCACAGACCTGTCAGTCAAAATATAAACCATCTGATTGGAGCATGGGCCTGCAACTCATAAACAGTACCATTCGTGTCCTCAGATAAACAGTAGAGAGAGAGAGAGAGAGAGAGAGAGAGAGAGAGAGAGAGAGAGAGAGAGAGAGAGAGAGAGAGAGAGAGAGAGAGAGAGAGAGAGAGAGAGAGAGAGAGAGAGAGAGAGAGAGAGAGAGAGAGAGAGAGAGAGAGAGAGAGAGAGAGAGAGAGAGAGAGAGAGAGAGAGAGAGAGAGAGAGAGAGAGAGAGAGAGAGAGAGAGAGAGAGAGAGAGAGAGAGAGAGAGAGAGAGAGAGAGAGAGAGAGAGAGAGAGAGAGAGAGAGAGAGAGAGAGAGAGAGAGAGAGAGAGAGAGAGAGAGAGAGAGAGAGAGATCAGTGTAATGCTAACCATCCCCGTGCCACATACTGCAATACCATACACGGTTGAAAGGTTTCACAGTAGACCTTTGAGTTCAATAAAGTCAAATCCAGTAAAATAATAAGTCATGGAATAAAGGAACTGTACTGAATATTATTAAACAGAACGGTATGCCAAACCACTGATGACATGTGAATAATAAGCTAGCAGCACTCAACAGTTAGTCTTACAGACCAGAAAGGGGATGTGTCCCAAATGGCACCCTATTTATTTTAGTGCACTAGTTCTGACCAGAGCCCTATGCATTGTTTAGGAAATAGGGTGCCGTTTGAGACGCATCCCAGAGCAGCAGTCCACATGGAGTGGTTTACAGAGCCCAGCTGTCTTGTATCAACATACTGTCTCAGGGATGACTTCAGGGATAGGGGAGGGGTAAGGATAAGGGAGGGGAGGGGTAGTGGAGGGGAGGGGGTAGTAGAGACTAGTTCAATGTGTGAAGATGCTTGGCTTGGAAAGGTACTATATCCACACTGGGATAGGGTAGGGATAAGGGAGGGGAGGGGTAGTGGTGGGGAGGGGTAGTAGAGACAATTTCAATGTGTGAAGATGCTTGGCTTGGAAACGTACTGTATCCACATTTTTCAAACAGCTTTTATATACATTGTCTGCTATGCTAATTCAATTCAAGTCACGTACAAAACCAAATTCTTACGTGAGGTAACAGAGACTACAGTAAGCCTGAAAAGTTAGTTTTGTAGGTACTGTATGCGGTGAAACAACGACCAACAAGGCTCAGAAATGAATGATAATTTGTCTATAACTTTATAGGAGATAATGATTCTACAGCAATACCTCTGGGTGTTATTCATAAGCCCCTGTAACCCTTTCCATTTAGCACCAGCTGCTAAGCTCAATAAATTATGCCTTGTGCTCAGCTACACAGAGAAGGCTATTTGTCATATCAACTAAATGTATATAAAAAGACAAACGAATGAGTATTAAAATGCATACACCGTTATTCTCTAAATTACGATGGAATATTTATTCATTGAAATGAGAGATCTTTAAGGGAACAGTTAGTGGGCGAACATTTCCATAATGAATTAAACATCATCCGGTTTCAGTCTGGTGGGAGGCAGCATGGAGTGGAAAGGGAAAGGGAGATACCTAGTCAGTTGTACAACTGAATGCATTCGAAGAGGGGTGCGGGTGGGGGGCTGCCTTAATCGACATCCACGTCATCAGGGGAACAGTGGGTTAACGGCCTTGCTCAGGCAGAATGACAGATTTTGACCTTGTCAGCTCGGGGATTCGATCCAGCAACATTTCGGTTACTGGCCCAAGAGGTGTATATACTGTATATGAGAAGTTCCATTGAGATCAGAGTGGTATACTGTTCAGCTGACCACAGTTTAAAGCTACACTTACCAAACTACCATTCACACAAACCCAGTCCATACCTAGTTTACGGCCAACCCAAAATTATAACCTGAATTATAGATTATATTCCAGTTCCTTCCACTACTCACACACTCCGTAGCATGGTCCCAGACCTGTTTGTACAGTATCGCCTAATCCTATGGTTAATGCCACACAAAGAGATCTGAGACCAGCCTATAGACTCCTCGACTTTATCATTGAAGGGAAGCGTACACAGGATTTTAATGTGAGCTGACGATGAGTAAAGAATACTAACTAGCTGTGGGTTGTAAATGGGTCTGAGACTCTGAGTCTGTAACTGCGTCTAATGGGCGGAGGCAGTAGGAGGCCGTCGTGCCTGTGAGGCAGCTGGGGGGCGCCTTGACAGAAATGAAACATGGATTATTTCTCCCGTTGTATTGACGTTGTCCTGCATTGACGTTCTCCTCTCATAGCTCATTATCAGACTCACAGAGGCCAGGTTTTTCACATTGAGGAAGAGGAGGAGAGAGGACGAGGAGAAAGGGGGAGGAGGAGAACTAGAACGTCTCCTCACGTCCTACTTACACCTCTCTGGAGCTCGGTGCTGACACATCACTTCAGTTTTCTTTCTCTCGCTCTTGTTCCCTCTCTCTCGCTTACTTTCTTTCTCAGCCCCTCCTCTCTGTGTCTGTCTGTCTCCCCCTCTCGCTCGCTCTCTCATTCTTTCTGTCTGCCTCATTCTCTCACTCCCCTCCCTTCTATGTCTGTTTCTCTGCCCTCTGTCTATCTTCTGCAATTCCCCTGTCTTTTTCTCCTACTTTCATTTTATACCCTACCTCTCTTTCCCTCTACCTCTCTTTCCCTCCCCCTTTCTTTCCCACCCCCTCCCCCTTTCTTTCCCTCCCCTCTACCTCTCATCCTCTCTCCCCCACCCTCCCACTCTTAGCAGCTATGCTGATGTAAGGTAAGTGCTAGCTGGGCTCACTGCACACATCACAAAGGACACACATACTACAGTACAAGCAACCTTGATGACATCAGCCCACTAGTTCACATAGTTTGACCAGGCAGCAGCTGTACCAGAACAGACCCCAGAGTAGTCAGTTCAAACATAATATACAAGACACTACATTACCCACAATTCCTATAGATTGTAACTAGGCTATTCCACATCTAAGAGAGAGATTGATGGCCTACAATACCTGACAGTATCAGTTTAGATGTGACACAATCTTCTCCTTAAGTAATTTTAAGGAGTAGGATACTTGTCCGGATGCTTCTAAGAAATCTCGCTACACCCTCTGACAAACCATTAAACAGGCAACGTTCAATACAGGACTAAGATCGAATCGTACTACACCTCTCTGATGCTCGTCAGATGTGGCAGGTCTTGCAAACTATCACGGATTACAAAGGGAAACCCATCCGCGAGTTGCCCAGTGACGCGAGCCTACGAGCGAAATGCCTTCTTTGTTCGCTTCGAGGCTAGCAACACTGAACCATGCATGAGAGCACCAGCTGTTCCGGATGACTGTGAGATCATGCTCTCCGTAGCCTATGTGAGTAAGACCTTTAAACAGCATGTGCTGACCAGCTGGCAAGTGTCTTCCCTTACATTTTCAACCTCTCCCTGACCCAGTCTGTAATACCTACATGTTTCAAAAAGACCACCATAGTCCCTTTGCCCAAGAAGGCCAAGGTAACCTGTCTAAATTACTATCACCCTCTAGCACTCACATCTTTAGCCATGAAATGCTTTGAAAGGCTGGTCATGGCTCACATCAACACCATCATCCCAGACCCCCTGGACCCACTCCAATTCTCATACTTCCCCGACAGATCCACAGATGATGCAATCTCTATTGCACTCCATACTGCCCTTTCCCACCTGGATAAAAGGAACACTTACGTGAGTATGCTGTTCATTGACTGCAGGAAACAGAGGGCCGAGAACGCCCCCATTCACATCAACTACTTCGTACCCCTGCACATTGACTTGGTACTGGTATTCCTTGTATATTGTCTCGTTATTTTATTGTTTCCTTTTACATTTCTATTATGATTTCCTTTTACATGTTTTATACATTTGTCTTTAACTCTGCATTGTTAGGAAAGGGCTCGTAAGGCTCGTAAGCGTTTCACGGTAAAGTGTACACCTGGCGCATGTGACATACAATTTGATTTGATCATATGACATGGCTATCTAACACACAGAAAGAGGACATGTTTAGGGGCTAATTGAACAAAGTAGCAGTTGTTCCACAGAAATCACAGCAGTTTCCCATGAGGCAAACAGTCTACAGATTCCAACTGTGTATCCCATTTGGAATTGAATGAGCCTAAAATAAGACTGAATAGGCCTGGGTGATAACACTCTTAACCAACCTCATGTGGCCAACTCTGCTGCCTGCTTTCTGCACAAACAGCTGCACACACACACACACCACACACACACACACACACAAACACACAAACACACAGATCTTCAGCTGTTATATGTTAACTCTTCCCAGCCCTCCCAGGCACGCTCAGAGTGGAATGATATCATTTCTGATCCGATAATTAGGAGACCTAATCCGGTTTCATAGGGATACATATATTGACTGTTTGTAAATATCATCAAATGAAGACATCATTCAATAGGAGTTGACTGTAGTTCCTCAGTTGACTGCTGAAAAAACACCTACCGACTGCCTTGTTGGTGCTTGCCTGCCTCCTCGGAGAGTGAGTGTGTGTGTGTGTGTGTGTGTGTGTGTGTGTCCGTGCACATATGTGTGTGAAATTTAGCCCAGCGCCTCACACTACACACAGTAATGAAAAGCGCATTATGAGTTTTTGTTTTTTCCCCAGCTAAAACACAGCATAAAGGGCTGTTATGGGAGAAGTATGTAGTTTGTGAGGTTTTTATGATGTTTTCAGTCATCTTAGGCCACAAACTGTACATGCGGAGCAATTTAACCTTATTTGTTTCTGACTGAGTCATACATTTCTGTTTAAAACTATAAATATTTGACAGGTAATTATCTAGAAGCTCCAAAAAACACCAGTTTACGACTTCCTTTTAAACTTTTTATTGGTATTTCTTTAGACTGACTGGTCTGGTGTCACCTCTCTCTGGATGAGTATGTTTTGGGTTTGGGCTACTTTGTTGCTAGCTCAGCATTTTCTCCTGGAGGTTATTCCCCTAAGACTATATGGACACTGGTGTGAGTTAGCCTAGCGCCAGGGCGCTAACTTAACTTAGCACTGAGGTTTAAACCCGCTAATGGAGGGGTTGTGTTTCGCACACAGCCAAAATGGCCAACAATTATCTTTAAAGGCCATATTCACATGACCAGGCATATTTCTGTCCCCAAACTACTGTACTACTATAGACAGAAAAGCAGATTATAAACAGAAGCTCTTTAAAATGCATTGCACACTTTCTTTAATACTTTACTTTACAATGTGTACCATTTGGAGTCTGAGGCCATAGAAGGGAGGGTTCCTCAGACTTCAACAGGAGGCACGCTAGTAAGCACCCAAACCCAGACCCAAACGGAAATGCATATCATACTTTTCCTACCTTCTACGGCTCTCTTGAAGAAGACCTTGCAGCTGCCGCATGTAACAACCCCGTAGTGACATCCCGACGCCTCGTCCCCGCAAACCAGACACACTTTGGCTGTGGACGACGGGTGTCTCAGCGACGCGCTGAAACAAAAGCACACACCGAGACGACACAGTTTAGCCTTTAAAGCTGACAAAGTAATTGTTATCCAACAACATCAGAAACGGAGGCCTCTGAGATGCTGTGAAACATTCACAATTTTACTACGTAAGCAGTACATTAGCCGCACAATGTGGCTAACCATGAGGATCCCTGCCAACAGAAAAGAGAAAGGACTTTGCACTTGTCAGATTTACTGCAGCGAGTTGGAAATGACGCTGACAGAAACACAGAGGAGACGTCTTTAGCAGGCTAAGAAAAACAAAGGACAGACAAGAGGCTGTGAGGAGGGGTGTGTGTGTTTTTGTCTGTGTGTGTGTGTGTGTGTGCGTGCCTGTGTGCGTTTTTGTGCAAAATAACAGCAAGACTGTGGAGTTGATTTGGCCCAGATGACAGAGTACAGATTAAAGTCAGAAACACTACAGTCAAAAGGCAGAAACTGTTAGCAGATGTTACACTAGGCTAACCTACCAATATCTCCCCTTCAACTACCTATCGCTGATGTCTAAGGTCAACTTTGAAACAACTGTTTCCTAAATAATGGATTCTAAGATATGAAGGCTATAGGTCTGACCTACGCCGTTGTCCACATGTGGAGAGAGATGTCAAACCAATGTCGATAGACTATCAGCCAAGTTGATAATGGGACAGCTCCCACTAGGGACTGACCTGGCTGCAGAGTTCACATCCTGTTATGTCACTGAGTCTTGCTCCATAGTTAATGATTCTCCAGGTGGTAATCAGGGGCGAGGACTTAACTTGTTATTGATGACACGGATAGGTCGAACACTTAGTCACACACACACACACACACACACACACACACACACACATAGGTGGATCGCTTAGTCACTGGACTCAGGGCATTGTAGGCCACTTATGTACGCGTTGATGTGATGACACATCACACAAGTTTGCTCAATCATGTTCTCCCTTTCTATGTTGTGAGTCATGCTATGGCTTACTGGGTCACTATGGCTTACGGGGTCACTATGGCTTACGGGGTCATTATGGCTTACATTTTCTAATAATATGCCAGACGAGTTCACCTATGCCTTAGGTCAACTTAACCAGAGCGTACTGGGGTTACGCAAGAAATACTGAGTGACGACTCTATTGTACTGTGTAGCCAGTGTCATTGGTCAATTGGCCTGCTGTACTTAGGCAAGGTCGAAAATGAGGCGTTGATAAGATATGGCTATGCTGTTACGGTAGATAAGTTCAAATCTATACTGTAAGTTACACGCACCATAAAATACATCTCTAGAGAGAGGGAGGCAGGGAAGGAAAGAAGTATATATTTTGCCCAAACATTTAAAAACGGACCAGGCCTGGGTGCTCCATATAGTTTCACTGAATCAGCAGAGATCAGATTAAATCGCTGGGTGAAACCTGACATAGTTTTCGGGGCAGGAACTCGACAGCGGCACAGTGATGTCCTGTGGACAGGTTTGAAAGTGACCCTTTCAAATGATGCACATGGCATCAGCCTAAATTGCGGGAGTAAACTCTGGAGAAGTTGTGAATACACTGTGTACAGTGGGTAACATATTGAAGGCTTGTTTCTCAGGGCGGGACATTCATTAATGTCAGTTATTAATGTCTACTCCAGATACTGAGTCAGCCGTAACCAAAAGAGGACTATGTAGAGAGAAACGTAAAAACCAGACAGAGCACAGCGTTGTTATTGACAAGAAGCCTTATTATTCCCGTTTGAAGTGTTTAATGTACAGTGCTGTGGAGTAAATGTTGTACATGGTAAAATATATGTTTAGTCTATAATACACATTTTTGCTGATTTACACAAAAATAACCTATGCACACAAATAAACACACATGCATAGAAACCCACACACACCCTACCCCCCACCGAAACAACAAAAACAAGGAGATAGGTACAAAAACAGGACATGTCGTATCAAGACATTAAAAACGACCTCCCTCCAGCCCCCCTCCTTCCATCTAATTACCACGCTCATCTCAATCAATAACACACAAGGTGATTGTCTGGTTAGCATTCTCCCGACATCCTTCATCAAACAAGCTGTCTTCTCTCACAGACACACACACACACACTCAGGCACACACACTGGCTCTAACACACACACTTCCTGCCAGGGCTTGCTGGAGGGGGTAAACCAACAGCGGCAAGCAGATACGATCAGGAGCGCTGATCTAATTCAACCTTGACCATCTACACACACATTCAATTTCTTAGCGCGATTAGAGGAGTCTCTATCGAGATGCGTGTGTGAGTGGATCTGTCTGGCACTGGGCCTGTGTGTGTGTGTGTGTGTGTGTGTGGGTGGGTGGTTCTATTTATGATCAGCCTGCTAAGCAGACCTCATTTCCCACAAACCCAGTCATCTTTCCCACACCAAAATGCATTGACTGAACTCTGTAATATCAGCAAAACGATGCAGAGATGTGTGGTGAATACAGGGCCAGTAAGCCAGTTGCCTTGCCACGTCACAATAAACTCATCCACCCACCCCCACCCCCACCCCACGCCCCTGCCTCGCTGCCGGCCGGTCCCCGACAAGGTGACTTCCCCTCCCTGGGAGGAGTTATGTAGGTCATCCCGACTCCTGCTTATGAAACAAGCAGACAGACAGCGGGCCAAGGCTGGCTGCAGTGACTGTGCACACACACAGTTCCAACAGAACTGTAGTATAGTGAAGGAAGACAACACCCAGCCCAGTCAGGATAGAGAACTGACACATACATACAGACATGGATACATATAAAATGGCACCCTGTTCCCTATGGGCTATCTCTGCATACCTGTTTCTGGAATGTTTGTTGAATGTTTTTACATGAACCTACCAAACAAACATTCTGGAATCTAATACTTGTTAGTTGGTATGTCTTTATTTCATTAGCAAATTTCTACTATACAGTTAAACTGTTAAACCTCTATGGCAGTGGTGTTCAAAGTTTTTAAGCTGGGACCCAATTTTTTTCGCCAGAATTTCTGGGGACCTTATTTTTCCCCAATAATTTCTTGTGACCCCACCATACCTCAAATCTAATGACACAACCTTAAAATTGGTCATTTCATTTTTAACCAATAAATACATTTGCTCAATAAAATTAAATTTTTCAAATTAGCTTTCTCAAACATGTGCATTTTTCTACATTTTGGCGACCCCACTGCAGTTCCCCCGCGACCCCACTGCAGTTCCCCCTCGACCCCACTGCAGTTCCCCCGCGACCCCACTGCAGTTCCCCGCGACCCCACTGCAGTTCCCCGCGACCCCACTGCAGTTCCCCGCGACCCCACTGCAGTTCCCCCGCGACCCCACTGCAGTTCCCCCGCGACCCCACTGCAGTTCCCCCGCGACCCCACTGCAGTTCCCCCGCGACCCCGACTTTGCATGGCACTGCTCTATGGAGAAACAGAGACAGTTGTCCATTTGTATGAAGAGCTCTATTGTACTTTCACCAGGATCAGCGTAACCACAGCTCTCTCCAGTAATGTCTGTTTATTCCAATGAGCTCAACCTCTTTTAATACTACAGCCAGATATTAGTGTCATCCTTCCATCTGTTCCTGACTAAAACCGTGCCAACACCCAAATGTGCTTTAAAAGGCTGCAGCAACAAACTAACACTAATAATCAGTGATTTTATATGTTTTGCCGAGTACGTGTTGATGAACAGAATCACTTCTTTGGTCCGTGGAAATGATATTCTGGTGTTGCTGGTGTTGTTTTGAACATTAAGTATGCTATCAACCCTTGCAGTTAGCATAAGTATATAACGCAACATTCAACCAGCACTCTGCGATGAATCAGAAACACAATGTCAATATCTACCAATTTTTCAGTTCAACTCTTTATACATGGAGTATACCAAACATTAGGGACACCTTCCTAATATTGAGTTGCATCTTCCCCATTTGCCCCCCGGAACAGCTTCAATTGGTCGGGGTATGGACTCTACAAGGTGTCGAAAGCGTTCCACAGGGATGCTGGCCCATTTGGACTCCATTGCTTCCCACAGTTGTGTCAACTTGGCTGAATGTCCTTTGGGTGGTGGACCATTCTTGATACACACGGGAAACTGTTGAGCCTGATAAATCCAGCAGTGTTGCCGTTTTTGACACAAACAGGTGTCAAACATACCCCATTCAAAGGCACTTAAATATTTTGTCTTACCCATTCACTCTCTGAATGGCACACATACACAATCCATGTTTCAATTTTCTCAAAGCTTAAAAATCATTCTTTAAACTGTCTCCTCCCCTTCATCTACACTGATTTGAAGTGGATTTAACAAGTGACATCAATAAGGGATCATAGCTTTCACCTGTATTTACCCGGTCAGTTTATGTCATGAAAAGAGCTGGTGTCCTTAACATTTTGTGTACTCAGTGTATATGACTTACTTAGTCTGTAATGAATTAATCCTAATATATGTACTTTTAAAGGGTTAGTTTGGGATTTCCCCAGAGTCAGATGAAATCGTGGATACCATTTCTGTCTCTGCATCCAGTATGAAGGAAGTTAGAGGTGGTTTCGCCAAGCATTAGCATAATGATTCGAAGTCCACAGGAATGCTAGCATGCTAGCTGTTCCAATAGGCGACTCCCTAAAACAAACAAACCACGTCAATACAGCTATGACAGGAACAGATTTTTCATAGCAGGTTAGGAGAGCATTTTCCCAATCCTTAATCCTAAACCTTTTCCTAACCTAACTTAACCTAATTCTCCTAACCTGCTACATAAATTATCCTAATCTGCTACAAAAAAAGTAACTTCCGGTCGTAGCTGTATCAAAGTGGTGTGTTTTAAGGGAATCTCGTTCCCATAGACTTCCAGTCATTGCACTAAAGCTAGTTAGCAATTGCGCTAAAGCTAGTTAGCAACTTTAAACTGCAAGCAGATACATAAAAACAGTATCCACGAGTTCATCTGACTCTGGGGAAGTAGATAAAGGGCCTCATTGCCAAAATCCTGAACTATCCCTTTAAGAGCCCAATGTTCTACCACCACTAGACACATGCAAAAGCAGGTGATATATCTAGCCTCAAGATACATGTCTAAAAAGGAGCTCTTATTCTTTTCACTCTTGACCCCAGTCTCTTTTACGTTAGACATATACCATTGGAGACTAACTTAAGGGGACTTCCAATGCTACCAGAAGATCAAAGCCCCCCCCCCAGTCTTTTTTAATTATATTTCTTTACAAAAAGTCCCAGGGAAGCATTTTCATTGTTTGTAGTCTACCTTTAATCTTCAAACAATAACACAGGCGATACAATAGCAGTTTATTTCATTGCACAAATCTCTCGTCAGAATAAGTTGAGCAAACAACCTTTATTTCTCGCCCTGCCTCGCTCCATATGAATCCGTAAAATATCTATGGGATTGATTTCCCCCAGCAATATCTCACTAGAGACTCTATTTTGTCTCAGGGGACTATATGATAATGGGAAAACTAGATAAGGCCGGAGATGTGATTGTGGGTGTGAAGCCAGAAAAGAGCCACTCACTGACTGTGCGGAGAATGCGTTATTGGGCAACAACAGGACAGATGTTGGCGCTCAAACTAGACGCCAGGCTAATTTGGATGTCACACTGGGATAACACTGAAAAAGCTCAGAATGCTTCAAATATCTGGACACTTTCTCAGCTGTGTAAGGAATGCTTTGTTAGCATGAGTTAAGTTAGTGAAGATGGGTGATTTAGCTAAAGTTAATGGTGGCGGTATTAGGGGGAAAGGCAGGGATGCAGCCTCATAGAGGCTCTATGGATGATAAACAGCCTATTGGATATCCTACAATAATTGTCTGTCGATACAGATGTTTTTTTTCATATGTATTTTATTTATTCACTACAAATCTGTCTTAGTGTGTCAGTTGCCTCTGTATTTTGCCCGACTAGAGAGAGAAAGAGTTGGTTTGTTTTTACCTCAAGACTGTCAGTAAGCCTCCAAGACCAGAACACAGGTCAGGAAAGGAGTGTGCATTTGGGGTCAGATGAACTCAGAAATGAGGTTGGATGTCGGGAATGGTTACCGTGGAAACT
>NC_056462.1:13955737-13973237 GCF_018296145.1 Oncorhynchus tshawytscha | reverse complement strand
CCTGCCTCTCTCTCTCTCTCTCTCCTGCCCTCTCTCTCTCTCTCTCTCTCTGCCCTCTCTCTCTCTCTCTCTCCTGCCCTCTCTCCTCTCTCTCTCTCTCTCCCTCTCTCTCTCCCTCTCTCTCTCTCCTGCCCTCTCTCTCTCTCCTGCCCTCTCTCTCTCTCCTGCCCTCTCTCTCTCTCCTGCCCTCTCTCTCTCTCCTGCCCTCTCTCTCTCTCCTGCCCTCTCTCTCTCTCCTCCCTCTCTCTCTCTCCTGCCCTCTCTCTCTCTCCTGCCCTCTCTCTCCTGCCCTCTCTCTCTCTCTCCTGCCCTCTCGCCCTCTCCTGCCCTCTCTCCCTCTCCTGCCCTCTCGCCCTCTCCTGCCCTCTCTCTCTCTCTCTCTGCCCTCTCTCTCTCTCTCCTGCCCTCTCTCTCTCTCCTGCCCTCTCTCTCTCTCTGCCCTCTCTCTCTCTCTCCTGCCCTCTCTCTCTCTCCTGCTCTCTCTCTCTCTCTCCTGCCCTCTCGCCCTCTCCTGCCCTCTCTCCCTCTCTCTCTCTCCTGCCCTCTCTCTCTCCCTGCTCTCTCTCTCTCTCCTGCCCTCTCTCTCTCTCCTGTCCTCTCTCTCTCTCCTGTCCTCTCTCTCTCTCTGCCCTCTCGCCCTCTCCTGCCCTCTCTGCCCTCTCGCCCTCTCCTGCCCTCTCTCTCTCTCTCTCTCCTGCCCTCTCTCTCTCTCTCTCTCCTGCCCTCTCTCTCTCTCTCTCTCCTGCCCTCTCTCTCTCTCTGCCTGCCCTCTCTCTCTCGCCTGCCCTCTCTCTCTCGCCTGCCCTCTCTCTCTCGCCTGCCCTCTCTCTCTCGCCTGCCCTCTCTCTCTCTGCCCTCTCTCTCTCGCCTGCCCTCTCTCTCTCCTGCCCTCTCTCTCTCGCCTGCCCTCTCTCTCTCTCTCGCCTGCCCTCTCTCTCTCTCTCTCCTGCCCTCTCTCTCTCTCTCTCCTGCCCTCTCTCTCTCTCTCTCTCTCCTCTCCTGCCCTCTCTCTCTCTCTCTCTCTGCCCTCTCTCTCTCTCTCCTGCCCTCTCTCTCTCTCTCTCTCTCTCTCTCTCCTGCCCTCTCTCTCTCTCTCTCTCCTGCCCCTGCCCTCTCTCTCTCTCTCTCCTGCCCTCTCTCTCTCTCGCCTGCCCTCTCTCTCCTCGCCCTCTCTCTCTCGCCTGCCCTCTCTCTCTCTCTCCTGCCCTCTCTCTCTCCTGCCCTCTCTCTCTCTCTCCTGCCCTCTCTCTCTCTCTCTCTCTGCCCTCTCTCTCTCTCTCTCTCTCTCTCTCTCCTGCCCTCTCTCTCTCTGCCCTCTCTCTCTCTCTCGCCTGCCCTCTCTCTCTCTCCTGCCCTCTCTCTCTCTCTCTCCTCTCTGCCCTCTCTCTCTCTCTCCTGCCCTCTCTCTCTCTCTCTCTCCCTGCCCTCTCTCTCTCTCTCTGCTCTCTGCCCTCTCTCTCTCTCCTGCCCTCTCTCTCTCTCCTGCCTGCCCTCTCTCTCTCTCCCCCTCTCTCTCTCTCCTGCCCTCTCTCTCTCTCCTGCCCTCTCTCTCTCTCCTGCCCTCTCTCTCTCCTGCCCTCTCTCTCTCCTCCTGCCCTCTCTCTCTCTCCTGCCCTCTCTCTCCCTCTCCTGCCCTCTCTCTCTCTCCCTGCCCTCTCTCTCTCTCTCCTGCCCTCTCTCTCTCTCCTGCCCTCTCGCCCTCTCCTGCCCTCTCGCCCTCTCCTGCCCTCTCGCCCTCTCCTGCCCTCTCGCCCTCTCCTGCCCTCTCGCCCTCTCCTGCCCTCTCGCCCTCTCCTGCCCTCTCTCTCTCTCTCTCTCCTGCCCTCTCTCTCTCTCCTGCCCTCTCCTGCCCTCTCCTGCCCTCTCCTGCCCTCTCCTGCCCTCTCGCCCTCTCCTGCCCTCTCGCCCTCTCCTGCCCTCTCGCCCTCTCCTGCCCTCTCGCCCTCTCCTGCCCTCTCGCCCTCTCCTGCCCTCTCGCCCTCTCCTGCCCTCTCGCCCTCTCCTGCCCTCTCCTGCCCTCTCCTGCCCTCTCGCCCTCTCCTGCCCTCTCGCCCTCTCCTGCCCTCTCCTGCCCTCTCCTGCCCTCTCGCCCTCTCCTGCCCTCTCGCCCTCTCGCGCCCTCTCGCCCTCTCCTGCCCTCTCGCCCTCTCCTGCCCTCTCGCCCTCTCCTGCCCTCTCGCCCTCTCCTGCCCTCTCGCCCTCTCCTGCCCTCTCGCCCTCTCCTGCCCTCTCCTGCCCTCTCCTGCCCTCTCGCCCTCTCCTGCCCTCTCTCCCTCTCGCGCCCTCTCGCCCTCTCCTGCCCTCTCTCTCTCGCCCTCTCCTGCCCTCTCTCTCTCGCCCTCTCCTGCCCTCTCTCTCTCGCCCTCTCCTGCCCTCTCTCTCTCGCCCTCTCCTGCCCTCTCTCTCTCGCCCTCTCCTGCCCTCTCTCTCCTGCCCTCTCTCTCGCCCTCTCCTGCCCTCTCTCTCGCCCTCTCCTGCCCTCTCTCTCGCCCTCTCCTGCCCCTCTCTCTCGCCCTCTCCTGCCCTCTCTCTCGCCCTCCTGCCCTCTCTCTCGCCCTCTCCTGCCCTCTCTCTCTCGCCCTCTCCTGCCCTCTCTCTCTCGCCCTCTCCTGCCCTCTCTCTCTCGCCCTCTCCTGCCCTCTCTCTCTCGCCCTCTCCTGCCCTCTCTCTCTCGCCCTCTCCTGCCCTCTCTCTCTCGCTCTCTCCTGCCCTCTCTCTCTCGCTCTCTCCTGCCCTCTCTCTCTCCCTCTCTCCTGCCCTCTCTCTCTCGCTCTCTCCTGCCCTCTCTCTCGCTCTCTCCTGCCCTCTCTCTCGCTCTCTCCTGCCCTCTCTCTCGCTCTCTCCTGCCCTCTCTCGCTCTCTCCTGCCCTCTCTCGCTCTCTCCTGCCCTCTCTCTCTCTCTCTCCTGCCCTCTCTCTCTCTCTCTCCTGCCCTCTCTCTCTCTCTCTCCTGCCCTCTCTCTCTCACGGCCGTCACACACCAGTGACAATGCAGTCTGCATTTGACAGCTTTCACGTAATACGAGTATAAATTAAACATACCCACGCAAACAGGAACCTGCCTTGAGTTGTCGCACAACCCCTACAAACCAGACAACACGCCAAGGACATCCTCGGTTATTCATTTCCCTTCATTCAAAACGAAGTGAGGTTATGTGGTTACTGTGATGCATTTATTTACATAAAAACAGCATGTTTTCCATCCAGATGCAGCTTGTCGAGTGGTTGAGTAAATCACATGACCGTAGCCTCGCTGCAGAGGGGGTCTTCCTCCGTCCTTTAAATGTACAGAATATAGAGACTTCATCAGATACGGACCAGCGCCCCTGAAGAAGATTGGCCTTGCCAGTGGCCCCACATAATCACATGCCTATATGCCATAACATTGTAGTATTGGCAAGTATATAGGTGACCTATGCCCAGCAAGTTTCCAACATCACACGCCTTTATAAACGTCAGCTGGGAATTGAATGAAGAGGGTGACTATGAAGATGGGTCCTCTTGTACATTAGCCTGAGCAAAACGTCCCAGAGCTAGCTAGCGGAACAGTTGAGTCACTTTGACCTTCAGCTGAACACCCACGGACACTAATCAACCTCTAACACGGTTCCACGGTGAGTGTACTGCTGGAAATGACGACTACTATCGCCCTACTGTGTGTCCTTGTTGAACGCCGATGTCAAGATGGTGATTTTCTGGCCAGGACTCCGATAGTAAAAGTTCTGAGGGAGGTTCAGTGTGAATGTGTTTTGGTTGGTGGATGGGTAATGTTGTTCATTTCAAATGTACACACTTAATTCCAACTGAACATACAATTATATTCAACACAACATAAGTAATTGTGATATCAGAGCAATTAGGATATTTGTTTACGGATCATTTGTTTGGGGCTTCAGAGTGTCTTCAATTAAATAAATATTCCATTATATAGGAAGTTATGTTGACCAGCTCTCGTTGTGTTATCTCTGGAGAATATTAGAGCCAGGACAGTACCGGTATCAGGATATTTTTTCCATGACAAAAATGAAAACACGACACAAACCAAACTCTTTGGTCCTTTAAAAACCTGCTGTATGTAACATATTGTACTACAGCTTAGAAAATAAATACATGTGACTCTGGATGAAAACATGATGTTTGTTCCCAACATTAGAGCTGATTTCTAAACCAGTTCAATCCGCTTTGTGTTTTGTTCCTTTACCCCCATACTAACGAGTATCACCATACTGGTATGGTCCCGGCGCTAGAGTTTACACAGTACACACACAGTGCACTCTGGGCTAGAAGAGGCTGTCTCAGTGGCTGGCTGCCATGTCTGGCACCCTGAGTTACACTTCAGTGGCACCGTTTTAGACGAGAAGTCACACTCTAGTTGTGGGGTCAGCACCCTGTTCGCCTGCCACAGATTTGTTGGAGTGTCAATGAGAGAGTTAGCGCTGTAAGCTAGCGGGCTAGCCGTGGTTTATTGCTATATTGGTGTACCGTGTTGCTGCTGTGTGGAGAGAGGGAGAGGCTGCCTGCCTGTTGGTTCAAAGTGAAGGGAGGATGAATAATGAATGAAAGTAGAGCGAGAAAAACACAAACACACTCCCGATTTTTAAGGGCTTTCTCAGACTTTAAAGTGGAGCACTTCATATAGCTTTCAGTGGGATCCCAGTCCTGGAGATGAAAGACTGCTGGGTTCAGCAACTCAACTTGACTGAATAGTACTTACTTACCACACAGCCCTGCTGTTGAATGGAACACAAATAACAGCGTCAATAATGTCAGAGGATTATACCTTTTGCTGATGCTAATGGGCTTTAATTGAATTGGATTCAACATCCCAGTTAAGAGCTTTAATGATTCTGTGTGATACCGTGGAATAACTCATGTCCAGCAGGGGATTTTAGAGATGGACAAGACAAATAATATTATAACAAATAATACGCAGAAAAACGTCACGTCAACTCTGTGTGTGTGTGTGTTACATCACCTCTCTGAGCATGGGGTCGGTGATGGAGCTGAGGTTGATGGTCCCTTCATAGGTCAGGTAGTAGAAGACGTTGAGAGACCTGGTGGCCTCAGGACCCTGCTGCTTGTAGCCAAAGATCAGGTCGATCCACTGGTGCAGCTGGCACGACACAAACTCACTCTCCAGAGCCTGGGAAGACAGGAGGAGAGGAGGAGCCATGGTTAGAGGGGATTGGGCTAAATGAAAGGGTTATTGAGCAGAGTGAGGCAGCGAGGACTCATGGTTAAAGGGGATTTGGATAGATAGAGTGGTACAAGAGGACCCAAAGATTATATCAATAATAGGAGGTAGGGAATCCTTGCAAATAATTGATTGAAGTTGATGTCACTCATAAGCCACAGAACCAAGGGTGGGATCAGACGAAGTCAAATGATTATTTTTATAGGTCTACTGAAGCATTACGAGCAGATACAGTAGACCTGCTAAACTGCAATACTGCAAATTATGTTCGCCACTAATTGTTGTAATTCCAGAACCCTTACTCCACTCCCCCAACCCCCACAAAAAGCTGCAACTCAAAGCAGATCTTGTTCAAAGTCATTTCAATAGCAGATAGCAGCACTGACTATCATCTGCATAATGAAGAAAATGCTCCAATGCTAATCCTGTGAAAACACTCCATTCTAGTAGGACGTTGGGGACTCATTTTGGACTCTTCTTCCCCTTTCGTGGGACGACGATACGAGATAATGTATATAGCGGTGCTTTGGAATGTCTCTGTCTCACCATAACATTGAGATACAAGCTGTTTTTCTACTCATTAGCTGGCAAAGAAGGGAAAACATTTATGGTTTCTCATAAAAAGAGCGATTGTGTTAATTTCTGGAAAAGCTGTCGGCACGGCAACAACAAAGGCTTCTAAACGCATTCCAAATTAGAATGAGGAGGCCTTGATTGTCATTGCTGCCTTGTGGCACATTAATTCTGTGACAAAACATTAAACCGGTACACTTAAATGGCAATTTATATCATTTAAATGTTTACAGCCGGGGCTGGCCCATCACTCACTTAAATGTGACTTTCTGACAGCTAATTTTCCTTCTAATTCTCTCTCACTCTCTTAATTATAACTTTCAATCAGGGAGGAACGGCGGAGAGAGAGAGAGAAAGCGAGAGAGAAAATAGAGAGAAAGAAAGAGATGGGGAAAGAAAGGGAGTGCGAGAAGAATGAGATTCAGAGAGAGAGAGAGGAGTTGGTGAGCGAGAAAAAGAGAGAGCGAACAGCTCGACGCCTGCAGCCTGTATGCCATCATGACATCTCCCCCTGACGGGGTGATCGAGCCTCAGCCTGATGGTAAACTGTGAAAGCTCTTGTATAATGACTTTATGAGCCGTGGAAACAACATCAATAAATTGGTCGGTGTCAAGGAGAGAGAGAAAAGGCCCTGGGGCGGCAGAGCACTGAAAGGTCTCTGGGTTTTAATGTGGAACTGGGTCTGCGTCCTAAATGTGACCATGTCCTTCCTACCTACCTACATATATATATATATATATATATATATATATATAGCGCCCTATGGGCCCGGGTCAAAATGAGTGCACTAACTAGGGAGTAAAGTACCAACATTGGGATGCAAGCTGGGAAGTGGAGTGGAGGAAGAACACGATTAAAATGAGGACATGTTATATAAGTGCATAACAAATTGTGTGAATAGGTTACACTTCATGGTTCTATTTTGTAAATGTTCAACAATTATACTTCCGCAATTATAGTTTGGCAACCTGGAAACATGGTGAAATTAGTAGCCACAGAAAGCGCAATTATTTTCCCCCTGTAAAACACACAATCAAATATGAGAGAATATCAATGTTTTGGGAGTAATTATTAACAATAAGACCAAACAGAGCACCCCAGGAACAGGGCACCCCAGGAACAGGGCACCCCAGGAACAGGGCACCCCAGGAACAGGGCACCCCAGGAACAGAGCACCCCAGGAACAGAGCACCCCAGGAACAGAGCACCCCTGGAACAGAGCACCCCTGGAACAGAGCACCCCTGGAACAGAGCACCCCTGGAACAGAGCACCCCTGGAACAGAGCACCCCAGGAACAGAGCACCCCTGGAACAGAGCACCCTGGAACAGAGCACCCTGGAACAGAGCACCCCTGGAACAGAGCACCCCAGGAACAGAGCACCCCTGGAACAGAGCACCCCAGGAACAGAGCACCCCTGGAACAGACCACCAGAGCACCCCAGTCCAGGCTTCTTGTCTGCATTTCCTCCGACATAAACACACTTATGTTAATACATTCAAAGCTCTGTGTCAGAGAGTGATTCATTTTATTAGGGCTACATGTCTATTAGAATCCAGGACAGGCCTCTTAATGACAAGCTGACTGGGGGCCGATGGGGGACCGGTGTGTATATGTGTGACAGAGAGAGATCAGTTCATTATGCGCTAGGCCTGACCTTTGACGGGGCCCTGCTCCCTCTGTTTCTAAACTAATGCAGAGTCTGATGGCCATTTAATGTGCGTTGCAATCTCCTGTCAATCAAGGCAGGGAAACAAAGAACAGCCTGTGTTATTGCAGCACCCTCTCCAGAGGCCCGCCTTTATGGTAATGAGGTTCTAGCATTTGGGGAAAGGGGAATAGTATTGTGCGTATGCGTGTGTGTCTGTCTCTAACTGAGATGCAATCGTTTGGTAGTGCCTAGAAATCCCCTCTCTCATCAGTGATGCAGGGAGCGTTTGGTAGTGCCTGCGGAGGTATAGTGAACTAGCTCTGTGGTGTGTCTATCAAAGCCTCTCAGTCTGTGCTGCTAAAAGAGAGGCCCATTGGCAATTCTACCCTGTGTTCTCCCAGACATGTTTGATCAACAAGCAAAACGGTTGTGGGAGAACCATCTCTTTATTTTATTTTTTAAATTGTGTGTGTGTGTGTGTGTGTGTGTGTGTGTGTGTGTGTGTGTGTGTGGAGGGGGGGCAGTGTATTTTACAATAATTCTCTTTTGTTTGATTTTAATTCCATCCTTCAGCCTACCCTCAACTGTGCTGTGATGTTTGACCATGTTTCTGTTGTCAAAGTTTCTACAGTAGTTTCAAAGTTTCTATAGATAAATTAAAGATTACAATTTTTGCGAAAAGTATTGTTATATTAAAAACCCTTCTTTGTTAAGTTAAGATAAAGATCTTTCAGCCACCAAACCTTCATCTAAAAATCATTCCTCGTCAGAGGCAGGAGTCTTGTGTAGACTAGAGTGCCAGCAGTCTTGCGTAGACTAGTGAGAGAGCCAGAAGTGTTGCGTAGACTAGAGAGCCAGAAGTGTTGCGTAGACTAGAGAGAGACAGAAGTGTTGCGTAGACTAGAGAGAGACAGAAGTGTTGCGTAGAATAGAGAGAGCCAGAAGTGTTGCGTAGACTAGAGAGCCAGAAGTGTTGCGTAGACTAGAGAGAGACAGAAGTGTTGCGTAGACTAGAGAGAGACAGAAGTGTTGCGTAGACTAGAGAGAGCCAGAAGTGTTGCGTAGACTAGAGAGAGCCAGAAGTGTTGCGTAGACTAGAGAGAGCCAGAAGTGTTGCGTAGACTAGAGAGAGCCAGAAGTGTTGCGTAGACTAGAGAGATCCAGAAGTGTTGCGTAGACTAGAGAGATCCAGAAGTGTTGCGTAGACTAGAGATCCAGAAGTGTTGCGTAGACTAGAGAGAGCCAGAAGTGTTGCGTAGACTAGAGAGAGCCAGAAGTGTTGCGTAGACTAGAGAGAGCCAGAAGTGTTGCGTAGACTAGAGAGAGCCAGAAGTGTTGCGTAGACTAGAGAGAGCCAGAAGTGTTGCGTAGACTACAGAGCCAGAAGTGTTGCGTAGACTAGAGAGAGCCAGAAGTGTTGCGTAGACTAGAGAGAGCCAGAAGTGTTGCGTAGACTAGAGAGAGAAGTGTTGCGTAGACTAGAGAGAGAAGTGTTGCGTAGACTAGAGAGAGAGAAGTGTTGCGTAGACTAGAGAGAGAGAAGTGTTGCGTAGACTAGAGAGAGAGAAGTGTTGCGTAGACTAGAGAGCCAGAAGTGTTGCGTAGACTAGAGAGAGCCAGAAGTGTTGCGTAGACTAGAGAGAGCCAGAAGTGTTGCGTAGACTAGAGAGAGCCAGAAGTGTTGCGTAGACTAGAGAGAGAGAAGTGTTGCGTAGACTAGAGAGAGAAGTGTTGCGTAGAGAGAGAGAAGTGTTGCGTAGACTGTTGCGAGAGACTAGAGAGAGAGAAGTGTTGCGTAGACTAGAGAGAGAGAAGTGTTGCGTAGACTAGAGAGAGAGAAGTGTTGCGTAGACTAGAGAGAGAGAAGTGTTGCGTAGACTAGAGAGAGAGAAGTGTTGCGTAGACTAGAGAGAGAGAAGTGTTGCGTAGACTAGAGAGAGCCAGAAGTGTTGCGTAGACTAGAGAGAGAGAAGTGTTGCGTAGACTAGAGAGCCAGAAGTGTTGCGTAGACTAGAGAGAGCCAGAAGTGTTGCGTAGACTAGAGAGAGCCAGAAGTGTTGCGTAGACTAGAGAGAGCCAGAAGTGTTGCGTAGACTAGAGAGAGCCAGAAGTGTTGCGTAGACTAGAGAGAGCCAGAAGTGTTGCGTAGACTAGAGAGAGCCAGAAGTGTTGCGTAGACTAGAGAGAGCCAGAAGTGTTGCGTAGACTAGAGAGAGCCAGAAGTGTTGCGTAGACTAGAGAGCCAGAAGTGTTGCGTAGACTAGAGAGAGCCAGAAGTGTTGCGTAGACTAGAGAGAGCCAGAAGTGTTGCGTAGACTAGAGAGCCAGAAGTGTTGCGTAGACTAGAGAGAGAGAAGTGTTGCGTAGACGAGAGAGCCAGAAGTGTTGCGTAGACTAGAGAGAGCCAGAAGTGTTGCGTAGACTAGAGAGAGAGAAGTGTTGCGTAGACTAGAGAGAGAGAAGTGTTGCGTAGACTAGAGAGAGAGAAGTGTTGCGTAGACTAGAGAGAGAGAAGTGTTGCGTAGACTAGAGAGAGAGAAGTGTTGCGTAGACTAGACTTGCGTAGAGAGAGAGAGAAGTGTTGCGTAGACTAGAGAGAGAGAAGTGTTGCGTAGACTAGAGAGAGAGAAGTGTTGCGTAGACTAGAGAGAGAGAAGTGTTGCGTAGACTAGAGAGAGAGAAGTGTTGCGTAGACTAGAGAGAGAGAAGTGTTGCGTAGACTAGAGAGAGAGAAGTGTTGCGTAGACTAGAGAGAGAGAAGTGTTGCGTAGACTAGAGAGAGAAGTGTTGCGTAGACTAGAGAGAGAGAAGTGTTGCGTAGACTAGAGAGAGAGAAGTGTTGCGTAGAGACTAGAGAGAGAGAAGTGTTGCGTAGACTAGAGAGAGAGAAGTGTTGCGTAGACTAGAGAGAGAGAAGTGTTGCGTAGACTAGAGAGAGAAGTGTTGCGTAGACTAGAGAGAGAGAAGTGTTGCGTAGACTAGAGAGAGAGAAGTGTTGCGTAGACTAGAGAGAGAGAAGTGTTGCGTAGACTAGAGAGAGAGAAGTGTTGTGTAGACTAGAGAGAGAGAAGTGTTGTGTAGACTAGAGAGAGAGAAGTGTTGTGTAGACTAGAGAGAGAGAAGTGTTGTGTAGACTAGAGAGAGAGAAGTGTTGTGTAGACTAGAGAGAGAGAAGTGTTGTGTAGACTAGAGAGAGAGAAGTGTTGTGTAGACTAGAGAGAGAAGTGTTGTGTAGACTAGAGAGAGAGAAGTGTTGTGTAGACTAGAGAGAGAAGTGTTGTGTAGACTAGAGAGAGAGAAGTGTTGTGTAGACTAGAGAGAGAGAAGTGTTGTGTAGACTAGAGAGAGAGAAGTGTTGTGTAGACTAGAGAGAGAGAAGTGTTGTGTAGACTAGAGAGAGAGAAGTGTTGTGTAGACTAGAGAGACAGAAGTGTTGTGTAGACTAGAGAGAGACAGAAGTGTTGTGTAGACTAGAGAGAGAGAGGGAGGAGTGTTGTGTAGACTAGAGAGACAGAAGTGTTGTGTAGACTAGAGAGACAGAAGTGTTGTATAGACTAGAGAGAGCCAGAAGTGTTGTGTAGACTAGAGAGAGCCAGAAGTGTTGTATAGACTAGAGAGAGACAGAAGTGTTGTGTAGACTAGAGAGAGCCAGAAGTGTTGTGTAGACTAGAGAGAGCCAGAAGTGTTGTGTAGACTAGAGAGAGCCAGAAGTGTTGTGTAGACTAGAGAGAGCCAGAAGTGTTGTGTAGACTAGAGAGCCAGATTCCTGAGGAGAGATCCAGATCCACTAAGGGAGATCCAGCAGGCAGCAGGGTTATTGATGGGCCAATTAACAGCCACTGTCTGTTTAATCCTGTTCCACCGGGAATCCTCTGATAATTCATGAATAATTTAGCATGCCTTTATGTAAATGCCTGGCAGGGGGTGGATGGCACCCAAATATCACTACACTACCGTTATCAGGAGGTTTCTATCACTACACTACCGTTATCAGGAGGTTTCTATCACTACACTACTGTTATCAGGAGGTTTCTATCACCACACTACTGTTATCAGGAGGTTTCTATCACTACACTACTGTTATCAGGAGGTTTCTATCACTACACTACTGTTATCAGGAGGTTTCTATCACCACACTACTGTTATCAGGAGGTTTCTATCACCACACTACTGTTATCAGGAGGTGTCTATCACCAACTGCTGTGTATCGTCAAAGGTTTAGAGTTCCCTTTGTTGCCAACTGAGAATTGTTTGTCGCCTAGTCATGTGTAAAGCTTCAAATGCCAGACATTTCACATTTTTATAGCAGTGAATTTTTACCAATAATATCTATATTTTTAAATCTGTCTCTAAATGACACAAAATGAATAGATTTCTGGGGGGAGAAAAGTGGGGTGTAATTTCCCCCGGCTCTCATTTTAGCGACCCTGTATTCCTCAAGTTCCTCTGTCTGGGTTGTGATGTTGGTTCCAATGAAAACACAGGATTTGGTAACAGTGACGGCACGCCATGCTCATGTTTCCTCTACGGCTGTCTGATGTTACAGAGAGGGGAGCGGGGCTACCTTCATATACACAGAGGCGGCCGGTGTGTGTGTGTGTGTGTGTGAGTCTGTGTCCAAGCTTACAGTAGTGTGTGTGCGTGTGCGTGCATGTGTTCGGGGGTGACCTGCTCTGACCAAAAAAAACGCTTGACTAATAGTGTGTTGAGACTGTGTTACGGTCCAGGTCGGGTCAGCCAATATCTGCCAGACTTCCTGTGCTGCTGAACTGGGCCGTGTGTGAGCCGCTCACAGCTTCCTGCCGCATGTGATTCTGGGAGCTCTTGGGATATGACTGCAGCCTCCCCGTTGACAGACGTCCAGAGGGAGAGACCAGGTTCAGCCGCCGTTAGATCCTTAACTCTCCCAAATGAATTTAATCATTTTGAAAAATGATAAAAACGTAATGTTTACCAAAGACATGTTACTTTGCTATCTGTTACAATGTAGAGGCTCTATCATCTTTCCCATTAGCGACATACACATTTCTTCCTACCTACAGTCCAGAATAGGCTAAGAGTGGTAAAACTAGGACAGTGGGACTGACCACCAACCAGTGACATACAAGTAACTGCAAAAATAATGGAAACACTTGAGTAAATGAGGGATAACGAAGTATAATGAACTCAGGTGCTTCCACACAGGTGTGGTTTCTGAGTTAATTTCAGCAATTAACATCCCATCATGCTTAGGGTCATGTATAAAATGCCCAGTTGCCTGTTATTTTGTCTACCATGTCTAGAAGAGATATCAGTGACCTTGAAAGAGGTTTCTCAAAGGAACATAGAGGGTTTAAAGGGTGTGTGTGTTTGATTATCCTTTATTTAACCTTTATATAACTAGGCAAGTCAGTTAAGAACAAATTCGGCCTACCCCGGCAAAACCCTAACCAGGACAACGCTGGGACAATTGTGCGCCGCCCTATGGGACTCCCAATCACGGCCGGTTGTGATACAGCCTGGAATCAAACCAGGGTCTGTAGTGACGCCTCTAGCGCTGAGATGCAGTGCTTTAGACCGCTGCGCCACTTGGGTTATAGGGTTAGGTTTAGGGAAAATATTCATTTGAATGGTAATCCAGTGCTTGGTCCCCACATGGAGAGTAAAACAAACATGTGTGTGTCTCAGTCACCAGGACTCAACCCAAATAAACACGAGATTCTGGAGCGGTGCCTAAGACAGCATTTTCCACCACCACCTTCAACAAAACCAGAGCGGTGTCACATCCCTCCAACAGAATTCCAGACACTTGTAGAATCTATGCCAAGGTGTATTGCAACTGTTCTGGCTCGTGGTGCCCAACAACTTTTAAGACTCTTTATGTTGGTGTTTCCTTTATTTTGGCAGTTACATGTACATTGTCCATACATTGAACTTTATAGGGGTGGATTTCACTGCTCTTAATGGGGTGCCACTGAATTTCCTCTTCCTTACCAGGCCCTAAAAAACCTTTTTAACCTTTTTAAGGTCTTAAGGAAACCTGTCTGTAAGAATGTTAAAATGTCACTTAACAAATCAATCCCCCCATTTGCATGTGTGTGATGGAACACACATGTCCAGTGCAGGCAGTGACAGCCCTATTGATTACAACTAGATTAGGCTTATGCACTCCTACACTCCTCACAACACAATGGGCAGAGTCAAATCAGATACCCACACTGTATATAGACAGAATATTCAACAGCTCAGATCCCAGCTAAGAACCCCCCCTTCCAGATTCCAGCTAAGAACCCCCCTTCCAGATCCCAGCTAAGTAACACTACCAGATCAAACAATCAGTCCACAACTTACAGAAATCCCCATGATACCCATATAATATTTCTACCCCCAACCTCAAAAGTTCCAAAAGAATAATAACTCTCTCTCTCTCCCTCCCCCTCTTTCTCCTCCCTTCCTTTCCAGGCATCTTCTGCTCCCTTTCATCTGGGGTTTGGTTTTGCTGTGTTTGACGAGTATCTGATTAAAGGACCTATTAGCTCGCCGTGGCCGAGGAGCCCGACGTCAGTTTGCAGCAGGTATGTGAATAAGGGAAATGGAATGTTAGCTTCCACGGCTGCTGCCTCCTTGGCTCTCATTCCTTACGTCATGCCCCAGTTCCCCTCTCCCGTCCTGGGGGCCCAGGCTCTGAGCTCTGCCTCTGTGGCCCCTCATTGGGAAAACTCCCACACACACACACACAGACAGGCATGCACCCCCGTGCACACACACACACACCTTTTTCCTCTGTCTCTCCCTCAGGCCTCAATCACGCAGCTTACAACCCTGAGACTTCTGGGTACAGATCATCAGGCAGACACACACACTGTAATGCTGCGCTGAGTGGAACCTGACACACAGACACACACACACACGTCTCGCTGGTCTAAGTGGAACCCGAGACGAGACAGCAGGGTGAATATCCTGCTCGGCCGGTGACGAGAAGCAGAGTGAGCTGTGATTGTGTAAAATCTCCCCAAAACAAACATGTCACATAGTATTTGGAAGGGAGCTGGAGGGAGGCCTGGCATGTACTGTACTGTAGACTGTGGGTCTAAAGTGGTATGTATGATTCATGGTAAAGAGTAGGCTGTGGGAAAGTGCTATGGTTCTGATTCAATTAACCAATGCAATAAAGCTTTGACATGGCCCACACAGACGTCAACTCTGGGACACACCAATTAGGCGTGACAGCCTACTTCATCAGTTCCCAACTTCCATATGAAAAGACGCCGAAATCCTGACGAAGATTAACGCAAGACTACCTGGGACTACCCAACTGTGTTTCAGTTTCACAAACAAACACACCCAACCAATCACAGCTCCAGACTGAGGGTCAAACTCAGCAGGAAGAGCAGGTGATGAGTAAAACGTTTCATCATCAGACCAAAAGCTCCAGTTCCGAGATGAGCATCATTCACCTAGAATAAGGCTAACAAGCTAACACATGCATCACCACTGTTAGCATCTACAGTAAGTATGTGAGTAACAGATGAATAAAAGCTCAGTAAACACTCCAGGCGTATCCCAGGGACAGACATACATAATACAGTACCATTAGTTGGAGTTAGTGGCAGAATTTACTGGATGGGGAATTGTTTGGATATCTGTTGGGAGAGAACTGAGAACGAGGCTGTCTCAAATGACTGTGGAGCAGACTGGAGTGTTTAGTTCGGGGGTCTGACAGTCATGTTCCGTGTCCACTCAGAGTGCTCTCTTTCTGGGTAACGTAGTTGATGTGATTGGGTTACGGATTGAAGTTGCTTAGATGATAAAAATATATTTATGGAGGTGACTAACTTGTACTCAAAACCCCCTTTATGTCTGCCGGAGGGGTTCATTCATTCAGGTGAACAATAATAATAATAAATATATAGAGAATAAAGAGAGGAGCACTTACTGTACTGTTAGTATCTGTTTTGGTGGTGGAAGTATAAATAGGAAATGACGTCACACGGACATCTAAAGTGGTGGATGTTATTATTTTTTAAAAATCAGTAAATGGTGAAAAGAGAATCCGTACACTCCAACTAACAAATCTGAAAAAGTATGTTATTTGGGCCTTCCCAAAAACAGAAGCCCCAGGCTAGATTTGAAGTTCTACCCCAATCTAAAGCCTCTTGAGCTGGGATAGTTTTTACACTTATCCCCTGATGTAAATGGTTCGGAGTCCTACAGGACGTGCCATTGAATAGACTAAAGGATAGAGAGAGTAAAGAGAGCCGACCGTATGAACGGAAGAACCACTACCGGATGTCCATTACCGGCAAACAGCTGTGTTCACTTCACATGGAAAATAAAACTTAAAGTTAAATATATAGAAAGACTACACTTCCAGGGCACATAACCAATTATCAATTCTATCAATATCTTTACACAGTGAATAAAATAAATCAAAACAAATCAACAAATTTGATCCAGCAGAGATTGGGACACTGGAAGAATAAAATAATCATAATTATGACCGATTTAAGATTTTCATGCAGATTTCATATGGAATTATTATTATTCCCATTTTCTCAGTTGACTTTCCTCCATCGAATCTCACTAGCGGTTTATCATGTGCAACTAGAGATGAAGCATTGCACCTTTAAACATGACTTCTGTTAAGCTGCTCCAGTGTTAATAAAGTTGTGATGACCTTCCACATCAGGCAGGAAGGTGGTTTGTGATGAGAAAATTAGATGAGCTGAGCTGAGATGAGAGCATAGTAAGCAGAGTGAATAGAGACGACTGGGGGATTGATGTCTGTAGAGGAGGAAGGGGAGCTGATATTGGGGGTCATTGAGCCCTGTGTGATGGATGACCTAAACTTGACGTCCTTGTCAAACGCCACGTCTTTGAAATGCAGACCTGAGTGTAGATGAGGGTCAGTGTGTGTGTGTGTGTGTGTGTGTGTGTGTGGGGCACACATTAATTCCTGCATGCTTGACTGGACACCTAGGCTAGGGACGTAGCGAGGTAAAGATGCCACCTGTCCCACAATCCACCTCAAACACCCAGAGAGAGAGAGAGGAAGAGATGGAATATTAGTGAGGGTAAGGAGGGAGAGGGGGAGGGAGAGAAGAGAAAGAAAGCCTCTGCAAAACCTGCAGTGCTGCAGAAAAGCCTCCTGCCAGGTCATGCATGGGCTGAGAGAGAGAGAGATGATGGGAGAGAGAGAGAGATGATGGGAGAGAGGAAGAGAGAGAGAGGGGAAGAGAGAGAGAGAGAGGAAGAGAGAGAGAGAGGAAGAGAGAGAGAGAGAAAGAGAGGAAGAGAGAGAGAGAGAAAGAGAGAGGAAGAGAGAGAGGAAGAGAGAGAGAGAGAGAGAGAGAGGGGAAGAAGAGAGAGAGAGAGAGGAAGAGAGAGAGAGAGAGAGAGAGAGAGAGGAAGAGAGAGAGAGAGAGGAAGAGAGAGAGAGAGAGAGAGGAAGAGAGAGAGAGAGAGAGGAAGAGAGAGAGGAAGAGAGAGAGGAAGAGAGAGAGAGAGAGAGGAAGAGAGAGGAAGAGAGAGAGAGAGAGAGGAAGAGAGAGGAAGAGAGAGAGAGAGAGAGAGGAAGAGAGAGAGAGAGAGGAAGAGAGAGAGAGAGAGAGGAAGAGAGAGAGGAAGAGAGAGGAAGAGAGAGAGAGAGAGAGAAGAGAGAGAGAGAGAGAGAGGAAGAGAGAGAGAGAGGAAGAGAGAGAGAGAGAGAGAGGAAGAGAGAGAGAGAGGGAGAGAGAGAGGAAGAGAGAGAGAGAGAGGAAGAGAGAGAGAGGAAGAGAGATAGAGGGGAAGAGAGAGAGAGAGGAAGCGAGAGAGAGAGAGGAAGAGAGAGAGAGGAAGCGAGAGAGAGAGAGGAAGAGAGAGAGAGAGGAAGAGAGAGAGGAAGAGAGAGAGAGAGAGGAAGAGAGAGAGAGAGGAAGAGAGAGAGGAAGAGAGAGAGAGGAAGAGAGAGAGAGAGAGGAAGAGAGAGAGAGAGAAAGAGAGAGAGAGATGATGATGATGGGAGAGAGAGAGATGATGGGAGAGAGAGAGATGATGGGAGAGAGAGAGAGAGATGATGGGAGAGAGAGAGAGAGATGATGGGAGAGAGAGAGAGAGATGATG
>NC_056462.1:13930737-13950737 GCF_018296145.1 Oncorhynchus tshawytscha | reverse complement strand
TGTAGAGGGGTGGTGATGGAGGGTTGGGGTGTAGAATACCCCAAAATAAATGGCACTAGAACACATCGTGTTCTCCTTTACTCAATGTAAAATAAATGAGGCCTACATCTTCACATATGGAAACTAATACAGGCTAATTTCACAAACAAAAACTCACACACTACAAAAACATTGCACAAGCTGTAGACTACACACACACACACACACACTCCCTCCCTCTCCCTGATGCAAAATGAAAAAACAACCTGCCATTTTACGTGGCGCTACAATCCTCTACAGTGTGGAGGGTTTAATGGCCTTACCAGATTGGGCTTTAATTAGCTGTTAATCATCTTTGGTGCTTAACGAGCAGTGCAGCTCTGGCACTCAGCCTCCCTCTCTCCCCCTCTCTCTCTCTCTCCCCTCCCCCTCTCCCTCTCCTCTCCCCCTCTCCCTCTCCTCTCCCTCTCTCTCTCTCTCTCTCTCCCCCTCTCTCTCCCCCTCTCTCTCCCCTCCCTCTCTCTCTCCCCCCCTCTCTCTCCCCCCCTCTCTCTCCCCCTCTCTCTCTCCCCCCTCTCTCTCCCCCTCTCTCCCCCCCTCTCTCTCCCCCCCTCTCTCTCCCCCTCTCTCTCTCTCCCCCCTCCCCCCCTCTCCCCCTCTCTCCCCCCCTCCCTCTCTCTCCCCCCTCCCTCTCTCTCTCCCCTCCCTCCCCCTCTCTCTCTCCCCCCTCTCTCTCCCTCCCCCTCTCCCCCCTCCCTCTCCCCTCTCCCCCTCCCTCCCTCTCTCCCCCCATCCCCCTCCCTCTCTCTCCCCCCATCCCCCTCCCTCTCTCTCTCTCTCCCTCCCTCTTCCTCCCCCTCCCCCTCTCTGTGACTGGTGTTGCTGGGCCATTAGGAGCAGACGACAAGCTCAAAGAGCCAAACAGACCCATTAACTCTCCCCCTCTCATCTCAGACTCTCTTTCTCAACCCCTCACTGCTCATCTCCTCCAGTCTCCCTCTCCGTCTCCCCCTCTCTCTCTCATAATGTCACAGGAGCCAGCTGAACCCTCTAATGCCAGCTATCAGTCATGAGGGGAAACCCGCCCCCCGATCCCACCTCTCCCTCCCCAAGGTGACGGGACTAACTTCCTCTAATGGTGTCAGTATGTGAGGAGGACATGTTCTCTAGAATGAGAGGGTTTAATGCCCAGGAGCGTTCAAGACACTCCATGTTCATTACAGATCAAACTAACCTGCGTTCCGTTCTCTTTCGCTGGACATTCTCCATCTCATACGAGTTGTAATTGATCTTGTGACACAGCAACGTGTTTCGGCGACAATGTCAATGTCCTCCCTCCGTTCTTTCTACCACCGTAAAGGGAAGCCTGCTGTGACATCCAGCTTACACACAGTCTTAAAGAGGGCGCATTGAAATAACATTTAGCAAGACGGAGAACAATATCTCTCGTCGTTCTCCTGAGGGAGAGTCTGTCTCAGTGGCCCCAGGTGTGTCGGCCTGTCAGATATTCCATAACAGCTGGGGAGCGGGGGCTGTTCTAGACACACTGCTGACAGCTCTGTCCCTGCGGGCAATAATATCTGTTCCGTCACCATACGACGTCCCACTGGAACACATCGACTAAAGGAACTTCTGTTCCTACTGGAGTGGTATTCATGGGAAATGCATGAAGACGTCCAGACAAAACATGTGAACACAGATAGTTTCAACAGATCATCTTTGCAGATTACATTATTTTTAACATTTTTATAATGACAGCAGCTGATACTATAAATTGGTGAATTTGAACGTAACAAAGATGAGTACGCAAATACCAATGAAACGTAACTATTGTTTGATCTGCTTCCATTGTGTTGTTCTCTCACAAAGCCAGGCACCCTGACATCCTGTTTGTATTAGGAGCATCTCAACGCCTCCTCTCTGCCCGCCTGTCCTCTACTCTCGCAGCCGAGCTGCTCTGCTGTGCAGGATGGATCGATATCGGCAGGATTGGCACACGGTGGAGGAGAGAAACAAAGGGCTGGATCGATCTGCACTGTAATGGCGTGTGTGTGTGTGAGTCTGTTCTAGGTTGGGCATAATTGCCTCGGTCCTGGAGGAAAACAGAGCACCATGGGAATTACAGCGAAGGGAAACTAGACCAGTACGGACACACAACAGTTGAATCACAGCAACAAACATAATTCATGACCGCGCTCAGTGATACTCTGTGGAAGAGATCAGGAGATCCTGCTATGCTTAGCGGTAAGGGGGACGTGATAAGGACATTTGAGTTCCATGTGAAGAAGCCGCCACTGAATCCCCCACCGCTGCAGTCAGACAGTGTCACAGAGCAGTGCACCTTACAGTGCTGGGGGTTAACGGCAGTCAAACTGTCAGCCAGCCAAATGCTGCCCCGGCCGCTAATTAGCTGTAGGCTCCAGTGGTCCGACTACCTACTGTAACATCTGCAGTAACAGCCTGCTCTATAGATCATCTGTCCACTAGGCAGGCAGGCAGGCAGGCAGAACACACACTGCTGTAGCAGTACTATGTCCAACTGTCTAACCACCACACAGCCAAGCCATCTGACTGGGGATAACACGCCCAGCTGGAAGGAAATGCATGTGTGTGTACATGCTTATGTGTGTGTGTGTCAGACAAAGGTCTGTCCACCTGAGAGTGTGTGGCAATGAGGCTATGTGCATGTGTGTGAGTACATTGACGATAGCAGCATGTGTATGCGTGTCTGAGTGTTTACCGAACCCCCCCTCCCCCATCTCTGTGGCGTTGGCGTGTCACACCTTAGGTTGTGTGATTAATGACGTGGGCTGAGTCCCATCAGCGTCCTGATTAACACGACCACACAGGTCACAGAGCACAGCCTGATCACCACAGCCTGATCACCACAGCCTGATCACCACAGCCTGATCACCACAGCCTGATCACCACAGCCTGATCACCACAGCCTGATCACCACAGCCTGATCACCACAGCCTGATCACCACAGCCTGATCACCACAGCCTTCCCAGCTGCCTCATCAGGCACTCATTACTACCACTGGGCAGAGACTGGGGAGAGGTGGGAAGTGTCTAGGTCCTAAAAGACATGCCAGGAGTAGCATCATCAAACTATGTGGCAGGACAGGACATCGCTCCATGGTTATTAGCTCTGCACTATGTCTCTGGGAGAGCATCTCAAGGGTCAGGGGTGGTTTATGTGAATCCTTGTTTCGGAAAGGAGAGAGAGAGGGGAGGAAGCCATTAGACAGTTTGAGACGGTATTATTTTACAATCTTCAACACAGTGGTTTAAACAGAGGTGACAAACAGTGACACCAGAAAAACATGGAGCTTTTTGACCTTCTGGAATTTCTGAAATGGGAGAGAGGAGGAATCCAATCTGGAGCACAATACCTGCTGCTTGTGTGCTATAAAACTACGACAGTAATTCTGACAACAACTAAATATACACAGGTCTGGTGTGCTTGGGGACAGGAGGGAGAGATCAGAAACAGGAAACTACACCATCCTCCTCAATAACTCCTTGGCTATGTGAGATTGCCAGCAGAGTCATCAAAGACAAAGCAGAGTCATGTCAGAGGAGCGGGAGGCTCAGGTAACAGGAAGGGACCGGAGCTGGACAGGAAATAACACTGTCTCTTTTCATTAGCATTTCCTGCTAAGCTAGCCTAGCGTGGAGGAGGGGTAGGGATCTGACAAGGCTTCAGAGGAGTGGTTTGATGACATGTGAGGAAGAGGACTGCTGTGTGTGTGTGTGTGTGCGTAACTGCATATGTGTGTGTGTGTGCGACGTACCAGTCTGTTGATGCGTACAAACTCCTCGGGGGTCTTGGCCCAGGGCGGTAGCTCCACGTCAGACACCACAGTCCCATCCTCCATCACCCCCAGGCTGTAGTTGTTGGTGTTTACAAACATCTCAGGGAGGTAGTAGAACTCTGGGGTCAACTCCTGGACAGACAGACAGACAGACAAACAGACAGACATTAACACTGTTGAGCCAACCTGAACCGTCCCTTCACTAAGTTATGTCATGTTCATGTACTGATAGTGGATACAGTACATTCTAGAATAGTTCTGTCACATTTATAGTCAATAAATCAACCCTTTTAGTTAGGGAGAACAGTATCACAGTAAGCCATTTCCTCATTAGAATAACACTGACAAGATGCTCTGTGATACAGCCTCCAGTCTCAGTGTGTGGGACACGACATTAGAATGTGACTACTGAGGACCCACAGCCAGGTAGAAAGAACAGGGGACTGTGACCTTCAGAGTGAGAAGCTACAGTTTAGAGAGAGAGTTCATTAACAGAAAGAAAGAGAGAGAGAGAAAGAGAAGACACAGTGTAAAGTACATTTAGAAAGCATGTGGATATATGTGTGTGTGTGTGTGTGTGTGTGTGTGTGTGTGTGTGTGTGTGAGCGGAAGGTCCTTTAATCTGGGACTGCCACTGTCGTCCCTCAGACAGCTAGTCAGAAGCTAGTCGCAACACTTGAGCTGTGCCATTACTCATGGAAATTACATTTCAGACTGCTCATCTGCTGCCTGCCTGCCACCACGCTGCAAGCAGGCCGATAAAAGGCATCAAAACCTAGCGCGCGTGTGTGTGCGCGCTGGGGTTTCCACGCTTTTGAAAGGGGGGTTGTCTGTAATCGTAGAGTGCCAAACAGAATATATGATGTTCTCTGTTCTATGCTTCTCAAAGGATTTTCTGAAGGATTTAGAAGGAGCGACAGGTCACAGAACTCACCAGAATGTGATTGTGTGTCTGTGCACAGTTGAACACTTCGTTATGGAATTATGACATTTCACGATGGGCCCCAGAAAAACATCAACGTTCGTGTAAACTGAAGAGCTCGATTGTTAAGACCCTGAGGGTGTAAACGTTAAACCCGGCTTCATTTCTAACAAACCATAGCTCAGCCTCAATGTGTATGAAATGCCTTCATATACAGAAAGACACAAACGTTTAGATTATGGGGCAAACCAAAACATATGGTGGTAAATCTTTGCCATCCCGCAAACAGAAATAAAACACTAACGTCGTTAGGAGTGTGTGTGGGCAAGTGGAACTAACTGGTAAGACTGGACAATGGAAGCGCGTGTTGAATTAACCCACTTCCCGGGCGCCTCCTGATACGTACAACAAACAATAGCACGACACCCAATGTCAATCCCGTGTTTAAATCGGCGTACATCTACCCCTCGTGATATACTGAACCTCCCCATCAACATAACAAGTGTCAAACATGAACTACGGCCATATTCCACAGCAGGGAATTGAACCATGGATTTACGTATGGAGCGAGCACTCATATTTCAACATGATACATCCACAGCTAGTATATGAGACATATAAACAGAGCACCGCAATTATGAAGACAAGCCACAACACAAGTGTAACTCTTCATTTGATTCCACTATAAAACAACAGCTAATGAGTGAGTAACTCCATAGAAAATAACCTGTTAATAAAGCGTTGAGGAGCAGTTGTCTTGTAACGTGTCCTGGGTCGTGTTCAGTTGGCACAAAACAGAGTGAGACGGGGAGGTACTACTTGTCTGAAACGGAACTTGTCCAATAAGGAACACTTGGGATTTTTTTTCAGTTGCAAAATGTTTTTTTGCTACAGTGTGTGTAACCCTAACCTTAATGAACACAACCCAGTTCTGTCTGACTAGAGCTGAACCAGTGAACCGTCTCCTAGGTCGTGTTCAGTTGCCACAAAACGGACAAAACGGAGTGCCAAGGTTTTGCTACAGTAGGACTTAATGAACAAGACCCTGAACTGTTTGACAGAACACAGTGTGACTGGGCCTGCTGACTGGTCACTGTCCTGATGGACAGAGAGAGAGAGACAGGGTGACATTCTGACATCAGGGATGACCAGACCAGAGTCAACACCCATCGGTCATGTCCTCGTCTCCCTGTGACATGGCTGTGTGTGACAACCTGACATGCAAATACATACTGGCAAATAGGCTACAGGTAGGAGCTGGGAACTGGTCAGCGCATGTGATGAGATGTTCTGTAAGGGCTGCACGCATGTACGCACATGTACGCACGCACACAACAGCACACACAGAATCCCTGGAAGGCTGTCTATTAATCAAGCTCAGACCTGAGAGCAGTCCTCACTGCGTCCAACAGGACGGAGACAAATACACGATGAGACAGGATGCCAGTGAGTTTCCTCTAGATGTGTTGTGTGGGTGGTAACCCGAGACATGGGGCGGTAGCTAGCTGGAGAGATACCCTGTGTCAGTCCATAACCACATATCCAAACCTACAGATGGACCAGAGGGGAGCTCAGTCAGGAGAGAAAGAACCAAGCACATGTTCTGTCATCACAACCAATCCATGTCATACAACCATGAAAGCTTCAGAGACTACTGATCAAAGGTTCAAACTAATCCTTCTACCCTCCTCCCCCCTCCTTCAGTCAACCTTGAATTGAACCTTTGGCCTATTGGGCCCCCTCTCCACTGGGCTTTGGGTCGATGGCGGGTCAGAACTTTGGGCCTCCTCTCCACTGGGCTTTGGGTCGATGGCGGGTCAGAACTTTGGGCCTCCTCTCCACTGGGCTTTGGGTCTATGGCGGGTCAGAACAGTGGGCCCCCTCGCCACTGGGCTTTGGGTCGATGGCGGGTCAGACCAATCTTGTGCTACAGTTTGGGTCTCTAAGGCCCCAACCCTCCTCTTTTAACAAGTGACCCACACTCTTAAAACATTTATGAGTACAGGCAGCCATCTTGTTTCAAATGTAGACTTGGCCTGCTCTTTGGGCCTGGGTCGGGTGGAGTGGTGGCTGGGGGAGTTGGAAGGAGTTGACGGTTGATCGCGCTTCGCCTCCAATGATAAAACATATGGCTCCCATTACCGGTAACACTTGATTGCGAAAGCCCAGGGAGAGAGAGAGAGAGAGAATCTAGCTTGGTCTCAGTCTAGACCTGTCACAGTGGATCAACCACAAGAGCTCCACTCCACATCAAAACACACAGGACCAGGCTCAACACTGCACAGCTTCCATGTTGAGTTGAGTTTAGCTACGTCAAAATAACATAACATTCTTTCCTCGAATGGATGATCTCATTCACCTTGTTAACATAGAAGAGTTACAAATGAGATGTATCAATTTAGCATGCTAAGTACACCATTTAGCTTTAGCTTCAGGACTATTGTAGGAAACTCTAAGAACATTCTATTCCTTCTAAAGGGGGAAAAAGTCGTAGTTTGTTTTGTATCCCAGTGCATAAAGTGGTGATAACAGGTTAAAGACGCCAGTCCAGTCTGTCTGTAGCGTAGGAGAGACCGTGATGACCTCCGGCCACAATCCCCTGACCCCTCCTGACCTTTTGCCTTAGCCCAAAGGCATCGTTGTGTGTGTGTGTGTGTGTACTGTTGAAGTGTACTGGGGGGGGGCCTGGGGCCCCTGCAGTGACCCGTGACAGGACAGGATTGGGGATCACAGAGGCTGGCCTCTGACCACAGTAGAGCAGGGGCCACTGCACATTATGGAGGGACCGGGGCAGAGAGTGTAGCGGGGAAGCCCCCTGTATTTCCCCTACCTTGTTAAGAGGGGCAGGGGGGGTGGGGGGGTGAGGGGTTGAAGGAGACCCCCGGCCCCCACCACAGACTGGACAAATTTACACCAGGCCTCCCCGGGTCGACCCCATGGAAGCCAGAGGCCTCGTAAAATGGCCGACCTTCAGTTTGAGGTCAGGTTTTGTAGAGTGGAGAGGTTTAAGATGTGAGGAAGTGGGCTTGTTGTTTTTAGACCAGTGTGTTTGTTTGCTCATTAGATTAGCCACTTTCTCTCTCTGGTGATGAGAGAGGGAGAAGAGGGGCCTTTGAGAAGGCTTTAGGCTAATTCAATGAAAAGGGTGTAATTTGAACATTGAATGTTTGTTTGGAATACGTTTGGAAGATAATGTTGACATTTGACTCCCTAGCTTTGAAGAGCATATTAAGAACATATTCTTATTTATTATAAGCAAAATCTGATATCACTGTCAATAGATATCCATCAACGACAAACAAACTAAAGTGTGTTTATTTCCACACAGAAAGACAATTTTATCAAAACACTTATCACAACTAAAAGGTAACCCGTCTTTAGAGACTAATGCCACCCTCTCCCCCTATCCTAGTATGTTCCCTGTCTCCTGGGGTCTGGACAGTGGTGGCCTCTCCTCCTATCCTAGTATGTCTCCTGGGGTCTGGACAGTGGTGGCCTCTCCTCCTATCCTAGTATGTCTCCTGGGGTCTGGAGAGTGGTGGCCTCTCCTCCTATCCTAGTATGTCTCCTGGGGTCTGGACAGTGGTGGCCTCTCCTCCTATCCTAGGATGTTCCCTGTCTCCTGGGGTCTGGACAGTGGTGGCCTCTCCTCCTATCCTAGTATGTTCCCTGTCTCCTGGGGTCTGGACAGTCGTGACCTCTCCTCCTATCCTAGTATGTTCCCTAGCTCCTGGGGTCTGGACAGTGGTGGCCTCTCCTCCTATCCTAGTATGTTCCCTGTCTCCTGGGGTCTGGACAGTAGTGGCCTCTCCTCCTCTCCTAGTATGTTCCCTGGCTCCTGGGGTCTGGACAGTGGTGGCCTCTCCTCCTATCCTAGTATGTTCCCTGTCTCCTGGGGTCTGGACAGTGGTGGCCTCTCCTCCTATCCTAGTATGTTCCCTGTCTCCTGGGGTCTGGACAGTGGTGGCCTCTCCTCCTATCCTAGGATGTTCCCTGTCTCCTGGGGTCTGGACAGTGGTGGCCTCTCCTCCTATCCTAGGATGTTCCCTGTCTCCTGGGGTCTGGACAGTGGTGGCCTCTCCTCCTATCCTAGTATGTTCCCTGTCTCCTGGGGTCTGGACAGTAGTGGCCTCTCCTCCTATCCTACTATGTTCCCTGGACAGTAGTGGCCTCTCCTCCTATCCTAGTATGTTCCCTGTCTCCTGGGGTCTGGACAGTAGTGGCCTCTCCTCCTATCCTAGTATGTTCCCTGGACAGTAGTGGCCTCTCCTCCTATCCTAGTATGTTCCCTGGCTCCTGGGGTCTGGACAGTAGTGGCCTCTCCTCCTATCCTAGTATGTTCCCTGGACAGTGGTGGCCTCTCCTCCTATCCTAGTATGTTCCCTGGACAGTAGTGGCCTCTCCTCCTATCCTAGTATGTTCCCTGTCTCCTGGGGTCTGGACAGTAGTGGCCTCTCCTCCTATCCTAGTATGTTCCCTGGACAGTGGTGGCCTCTCCTCCTATCCTAGGATGTCTCCTGGGGTCTGGACAGTGGTGGCCTCTCCTCCTATCCTAGTATGTTCCCTGTCTCCTGGGGTCTGGACAGTAGTGGCCTCTCCTCCTATCCTAGTATGTTCCCTGGACAGTAGTGGCCTCTCCTCCTATCCTAGTATGTTCCCTGTCTCCTGGGGTCTGGACAGTAGTGGCCTCTCCTCCTATCCTAGTATGTTCCCTGGACAGTAGTGGCCTCTCCTCCTATCCTAGTATGTTCCCTGTCTCCTGGGGTCTGGACAGTAGTGGCCTCTCCTCCTATCCTAGTATGTTCCCTGGACAGTGGTGGCATCTCCTCCTATCCTAGTATGTTCCCTGTCTCCTTGGATCTGGACAGTAGTGGCCTCTCCTCCTATCCTAGTATGTTCCCTGGACAGTAGTGGCCTCTCCTCCTATCCTAGTATGTTCCCTGGACAGTAGTGGCCTCTCCTCCTATCCTAGTATGTTCCCTGTCTCCTGGGGTCTGGACAGTGGTGGCCTCTCCTCCTATCCTAGTATGTTCCCTGTCTCCTGGGGTCTGGACAGTAGTGGCCTCTCCTCCTCTCCTAGTATGTTCCCTGGCTCCGGGGTCTGGACAGTGGTGGCCCTCTCCTCCTATCCTAGTATGTTCCCTGTCTCCTGGGGTCTGGACAGTGGTGGCCTCTCCTCCTAACCTAGTATGTTCCCTGTCTCCTGGGGTCTGGACAGTGGTGGCCTCTCCTCCTATCCTAGGATGTTCCCTGTCTCCTGGGGTCTGGACAGTGGTGGCCTCTCCTCCTATCCTAGGATGTTCCCTGTCTCCTGGGGTCTGGACAGTGGTGGCCTCTCCTCCTATCCTAGTATGTTCCCTGTCTCCTGGGGTCTGGACAGTAGTGGCCTCTCCTCCTATCCTAGTATGTTCCCTGGACAGTAGTGGCCTCTCCTCCTATCCTAGTATGTTCCCTGTCTCCTGGGGTCTGGACAGTAGTGGCCTCTCCTCCTATCCTAGTATGTTCCGTGGACAGTGGTGGCCTCTCCTCCTATCCTAGTATGTTCCCTGGACAGTAGTGGCCTCTCCTCCTATCCTAGTATGTTCCCTGTCTCCTGGGGTCTGGACAGTGGTGGCCTCTCCTCCTATCCTAGTATGTTCCCTGTCTCCTGGGGTCTGGACAGTGGTGGCCTCTCCTCCTATCCTAGTATGTTCCCTGTCTCCTGGGGTCTGGACAGTGGTGGCCTCTCCTCCTATCCTAGGATGTTCCCTGTCTCCTGGGGTCTGGACAGTGGTGGCCTCTCCTCCTATCCTAGGATGTTCCCTGTCTCCTGGGGTCTGGACAGTGGTGGCCTCTCCTCCTATCCTAGTATGTTCCCTGTCTCCTGGGGTCTGGACAGTAGTGGCCTCTCCTCCTCTCCTAGTATGTTCCCTGGATCCTGGGGTCTGGACAGTGGTGGCCTCTCCTCCTATCCTAGTATGTTCCCTGTCTCCTGGGGTCTGGACAGTGGTGGCCTCTCCTCCTATCCTAGTATGTTCCCTGTCTCCTGGGGTCTGGACAGTGGTGGCCTCTCCTCCTATCCTAGGATGTTCCCTGTCTCCTGGGGTCTGGACAGTGGTGGCCTCTCCTCCTATCCTAGGATGTTCCCTGTCTCCTGGGGTCTGGACAGTGGTGGCCTCTCCTCCTATCCTAGTATGTTCCCTGTCTCCTGGGGTCTGGACAGTAGTGGCCTCTCCTCCTATCCTACTATGTTCCCTGGACAGTAGTGGCCTCTCCTCCTATCCTAGTATGTTCCCTGTCTCCTGGGGTCTGGACAGTAGTGGCCTCTCCTCCTATCCTAGTATGTTCCCTGGACAGTAGTGGCCTCTCCTCCTATCCTAGTATGTTCCCTGGACAGTAGTGGCCTCTCCTCCTATCCTAGTATGTTCCCTGTCTCCTGGGGTCTGGACAGTGGTGGCCTCTCCTCCTATCCTAGGATGTTCCCTGTCTCCTGGGGTCTGGACAGTGGTGGCCTCTCCTCCTATCCTAGTATGTTCCCTGTCTCCTGGGGTCTGGACAGTAGTGGCCTCTCCTCCTATCCTAGTATGTTCCCTGGACAGTAGTGGCCTCTCCTCCTATCCTAGTATGTTCCCTGTCTCCTGGGGTCTGGACAGTAGTGGCCTCTCCTCCTATCCTAGTATGTTCCCTGGACAGTAGTGGCCTCTCCTCCTATCCTAGTATGTTCCCTGGACAGTAGTGGCCTCTCCTCCTATCCTAGTATGTTCCCTGGCTCCTGGGGTCTGGACAGTGGTGGCATCTCCTCCTATCCTAGTATGTTCCCTGTCTCCTGGGGTCTGGACAGTAGTGGCCTCTCCTCCTATCCTAGGATGTTCCCTGTCTCCTGGGGTCTGGACAGTGGTGGCCTCTCCTATCCTAGGATGTTCCCTGTCTCCTGGGGTCTGGACAGTGGTGGCCTCTCCTCCTATCCTAGTATGTTCCCTGTCTCCTGGGGTCTGGACAGTAGTGGCCTCTCCTCCTATCCTAGTATGTTCCCTGGACAGTAGTGGCCTCTCCTCCTATCCTAGTATGTTCCCTGTCTCCTGGGGTCTGGACAGTAGTGGCCTCTCCTCCTATCCTAGTATGTTCCCTGGACAATGGTGGCCTCTCCTCCTATCCTAGTATGTTCCCTGTCTCCTTGGGTCTGGACAGTAGTGGCCTCTCCTCCTATCCTAGTATGTTCCCTGGACAGTAGTGGCCTCTCCTCCTATCCTAGTATGTTCCCTGGACAGTAGTGGCCTCTCCTCAAATCCTAGTATGTTCCCTGGACAGTAGTGGCCTCTCCTCCTATCCTAGTATGTTCCCTGGACAGTAGTGGCCTCTCCTCCTATCCTAGTATGTTCCCTGTCTCCTGGGGTCTGGACAGTGGTGGCCTCTCCTCCTAACCTAGTATGTTCCCTGTCTCCTGGGGTCTGGACAGTGGTGGCCTCTCCTCCTATCCTAGGATGTTCCCTGTCTCCTGGGGTCTGGACAGTGGTGGCCTCTCCTCCTATCCTAGGATGTTCTCTGTCTCCTGGGGTCTGGACAGTGGTGGCCTCTCCTTCTATCCTAGTATGTTCCCTGGACAGTGGTGGCCTCTCCTCCTATCCTAGTATGCCCTGTCTCCTTGGGTCTGGACAGTAGTGGCCTCTCCTCCTATCCTAGTATGTTCCCTGGACAGTAGTGGCCTCTCCTCCTATCCTAGTATGTTCCCTGGACAGTAGTGGCCTCTCCTCCTATCCTAGTATGTTCCCTGTCTCCTGGGGTCTGGACAGTGGTGGCCTCTCCTCCTATCCTAGGATGTTCCCTGTCTCCTGGGGTCTGGACAGTGGTGGCCTCTCCTCCTATCCTAGTATGTTCCCTGTCTCCTGGGGTCTGGACAGTAGTGGCCTCTCCTCCTATCCTAGTATGTTCCCTGGACAGTAGTGGCCTCTCCTCCTATCCTAGTATGTTCCCTGTCTCCTGGGGTCTGGACAGTAGTGGCCTCTCCTCCTATCCTAGTATGTTCCCTGTCTCCTGGGGTCTGGACAGTGGTGGCCTCTCCTATCCTAGGATGTTCCCTGTCTCCTGGGGTCTGGACAGTGGTGGCCTCTCCTCCTATCCTAGGATGTTCCCTGTCTCCTGGGGTCTGGACAGTGGTGGCCTCTCCTCCTATCCTAGTATGTTCCCTGTCTCCTGGGGTCTGGACAGTAGTGGCCTCTCCTCCTATCCTAGTATGTTCCCTGGACAGTAGTGGCCTCTCCTCCTATCCTAGTATGTTCCCTGTCTCCTGGGGTCTGGACAGTAGTGGCCTCTCCTCCTATCCTAGTATGTTCCCTGGACAGTGGTGGCCTCTCCTCCTATCCTAGTATGTTCCCTGTCTCCTTGGGTCTGGACAGTAGTGGCCTCTCCTCCTATCCTAGTATGTTCCCTGGACAGTAGTGGCCTCTCCTCCTATCCTAGTATGTTCCCTGGACAGTAGTGGCCTCTCCTCCTATCCTAGTATGTTCCCTGTCTCCTGGGGTCTGGACAGTGGTGGCCTCTCCTCCTATCCTAGTATGTTCCCTGTCTCCTGGGGTCTGGACAGTGGTGGCCTCTCCTCCTATCCTAGTATGTTCCCTGTCTCCTGGGGTCTGGACAGTAGTGGCCTCTCCTCCTATCCTAGTATGTTCCCTGGACAGTAGTGGCCTCTCCTCCTATCCTAGTATGTTCCCTGTCTCCTGGGGTCTGGACAGTAGTGGCCTATCCTAGTATGTTCCCTGGACAGTAGTGGCCTCTCCTCCTATCCTAGTATGTTCCCTGTCTCCTGGGGTCTGGACAGTAGTGGCCTCTCCTCCTATCCTAGTATGTTCCCTGGACAGTGGTGGCCTCTCCTCCTATCCTAGTATGTTCCCTGTCTCCTTGGGTCTGGACAGTAGTGGCCTCTCCTCCTATCCTAGTATGTTCCCTGGACAGTAGTGGCCTATCCTAGTATGTTCCCTGGACAGTAGTTGCCTCTCCTCCTATCCTAGTATGTTCCCTGTCTCCTGGGGTCTGGACAGTGGTGGCCTCTCCTCCTATCCTAGGATGTTCCCTGTCTCCTGGGGTCTGGACAGTGGTGGCCTCTCCTCCTATCCTAGGATGTTCCCTGTCTCCTGGGGTCTGGACAGTGGTGGCCTCTCCTCCTATCCTAGTATGTTCCCTGTCTCCTGGGGTCTGGACAGTAGTGGCCTCTCCTCCTATCCTAGTATGTTCCCTGTCTCCTGGGGTCTGGACAGTAGTGGCCTCTCCTCCTATCCTAGTATGTTCCCTGGACAGTAGTGGCCTCTCCTCCTATCCTAGTATGTTCCCTGTCTCCTTGGGTCTGGACAGTAGTGGCCTCTCCTCCTATCCTAGTATGTTCCCTGGACAGTGGTGGCCTCTCCTCCTATCCTAGTATGTTCCCTGTCTCCTTGGGTCTGGACAGTAGTGGCCTCTCCTCCTATCCTAGTATGTTCCCTGGACAGTAGTGGCCTCTCCTCCTATCCTAGTATGTTCCCTGGACAGTAGTGGCCTCTCCTCCTATCCTAGTATGTTCCCTGTCTCCTGGGGTCTGGACAGTGGTGGCCTCTCCTCCTATCCTAGGATGTTCCCTGTCTCCTGGGGTCTGGACAGTGGTGGCCTCTCCTCCTATCCTAGTATGTTCCCTGTCTCCTGGGGTCTGGACAGTAGTGGCCTCTCCTCCTATCCTAGTATGTTCCCTGGACAGTAGTGGCCTCTCCTCCTATCCTAGTATGTTCCCTGTCTCCTGGGGTCTGGACAGTAGTGGCCTCTCCTCCTATCCTAGTATGTTCCCTGGACAGTAGTGGCCTCTCCTCCTATCCTAGTATGTTCCCTGTCTCCTGGGGTCTGGACAGTGGTGGCCTCTCCTCCTAACCTAGTATGTTCCCTGTCTCCTGGGGTCTGGACAGTGGTGGCCTCTCCTCCTATCCTAGGATGTTCCCTGTCTCCTGGGGTCTGGACAGTGGTGGCCTCTCCTCCTATCCTAGGATGTTCCCTGTCTCCTGGGGTCTGGACAGTAGTGGCCTCTCCTCCTATCCTAGTATGTTCCCTGGACAGTGGTGGCCTCTCCTCCTATCCTAGTATGTTCCCTGTCTCCTTGGGTCTGGACAGTAGTGGCCTCTCCTCCTATCCTAGTATGTTCCCTGGACAGTAGTGGCCTCTCCTCCTATCCTAGTATGTTCCCTGGACAGTAGTGGCCTCTCCTCCTATCCTAGTATGTTCCCTGTCTCCTGGGGTCTGGACAGTAGTGGCCTCTCCTCCTATCCTAGTATGTTCCCTGGACAGTGGTGGCCTCTCCTCCTATCCTAGTATGTTCCCTGTCTCCTTGGGTCTGGACAATAGTGGCCTCTCCTCCTATCCTAGTATGTTCCCTGGACAGTAGTGGCCTCTCCTCCTATCCTAGTATGTTCCCTGGACAGTAGTGGCCTCTCCTCCTATCCTAGTATGTTCCCTGTCTCCTGGGGTCTGGACAGTGGTGGCCTCTCCTCCTATCCTAGGATGTTCCATGTCTCCTGGGGTCTGGACAGTGGTGGCCTCTCCTCCTATCCTAGGATGTTCCCTGTCTCCTGGGGTCTGGACAGTGGTGGCCTCTCCTCCTATCCTAGTATGTTCCCTGTCTCCTGGGGTCTGGACAGTAGTGGCCTCTCCTCCTATCCTAGTATGTTCCCTGGACAGTAGTGGCCTCTCCTCCTATCCTAGTATGTTCCCTGGACAGTAGTGGCCTCTCCTCCTATCCTAGTATGTTCCCTGGCTCCTGGGGTCTGGACAGTGGTGGCCTCTCCTCCTATCCTAGTATGTTCCCTGTCTCCTGGGGTCTGGACAGTAGTGGCCTCTCCTCCTATCCTAGGATGTTCCCTGGACAGTGGTGGCCTCTCCTCCTATCCTAGTATGTTCCCTGTCTCCTGGGGTCTGGACAGTAGTGGCCTCTCCTCCTATCCTAGTATGTTCCCTGGACAGTAGTGGCCTCTCCTCCTATCCTAGTATGTTCCCTGTCTCCTGGGGTCTGGACAGTAGTGGCCTCTCCTCCTATCCTAGTATGTTCCCTGGACAATGGTGGCCTCTCCTCCTATCCTAGTATGTTCCCTGTCTCCTGGGGTCTGGACAGTAGTGGCCTCTCCTCCTATCCTAGTATGTTCCCTGGACAGTGGTGGCCTCTCCTCCTATCCTAGTATGTTCCCTGTCTCCTTGGGTCTGGACAGTAGTGGCCTCTCCTCCTATCCTAGTATGTTCCCTGGACAGTAGTGGACTCTCCTCCTATCCTAGTATGTTCCCTGGACAGTAGTGGCCTCTCCTCCTATCCTAGTATGTTCCCTGTCTCCTGGGGTCTGGACAGTGGTGGCCTCTCCTCCTATCCTAGTATGTTCCCTGTCTCCTGGGGTCTGGACAGTGGTGGCCTCTCCTCCTATCCTAGTATGTTCCCTGTCTCCTGGGGTCTGGACAGTAGTGGCCTCTCCTCCTATCCTAGTATGTTCCCTGGACAGTAGTGGCCTCTCCTCCTATCCTAGTATGTTCCCTGTCTCCTGGGGTCTGGACAGTAGTGGCCTCTCCTCCTATCCTAGTATATTCCCTGGACAATGGTGGCCTCTCCTATCCTAGTATGTTCCCTGTCTCCTTGGGTCTGGACAGTAGTGGCCTCTCCTCCTATCCTAGTATGTTCCCTGGACAGTAGTGGCCTCTCCTCCTATCCTAGTATGTTCCCTGGACAGTAGTGGCCTCTCCTCCTATCCTAGTATGTTCCCTGTCTCCTGGGGTCTGGACAGTAGTGGCCTCTCCTCCTATCCTAGTATGTTCCCTGGACAGTAGTGGCCTCTCCTCCTATCCTAGTATGTTCCCTGTCTCCTGGGGTCTGGACAGTAGTGGCCTCTCCTCCTATCCTAGTATGTTCCCTGGACAGTGGTGGCCTCTCCTCCTATCCTAGTATGTTCCCTGTCTCCTTGGGTCTGGACAGTAGTGGCCTCTCCTCCTATCCTAGTATGTTCCCTGGACAGTAGTGGCCTCTCCTCCTATCCTAGTATGTTCCCTGGCTCCTGGGGTCTGGACAGTAGTGGCCTCTCCTCCTACCCTAGTATGTTCTCTGGCTCCTGGGGTCTGGACAGTGGTGGCCTCAACTCACACTGGTGGGCTGCTGAATGGTCTGGAGGTGTTGAGGGTCTCAGTGTGTGTGAACGTCCAGAGGAGTGTGCAGACTGCAGAGGCCCTCTCTAGTTGATACTCTGGTACACTGTCTTTCAACAGCTAGCTCCACGGTGAGGTGGTGGCGGCATTGTGTGTGTGGGTGTGTGTGAGTCGCTACCTTGACATCGGACGTGTCTCTCTGGCAGTTCCTCCAGGCTCGGGACACGGAGGAGAAGGTGCGGTCAGCATGGTCAAACTTCCCTCCCTGGAAGTTGAGGAACATGGTGGTGAAGGGTTCCTGGAAAATGAGAGAAGAAGAACGAGAGAAGAGAATGAGAGAAGAAGAATGAGAGAATGATCAGTTATCCACATATCCTCCTAATAGTGTGCTGTGACACTGTAGTGTACTGTACATTTGAGAAAAAGGAGAAGAAGAAATGACATTTGACCCCATAACCTTATGATTAAGCATTTTTATACTATGGTAAAATGAGTCTGAATGTGTACACTGAGTATACCCCCTCAAAACAGCCTTAATTCAGTCTACAGGGTGTCGAAAGTGCTCTAAAGGAATGCTGGCCCATGTTGAAACAACAGACCGCCCCTCTGAAACAACAGACCGCCCCTCTGAAACAACAGACCGCCCCTCTGAAACAACAGACCGCCCCTCTGAAACAACAGACCGCCCCTCTGAAACAACAGACCGCCCCTCTGAAACAACAGACCGCCCCTCTGAAACAACAGACCGCCCCTCTGAAACAACAGACCGCCCCTCTGAAACAACAGACCGCCCCTCTGAAACAACAGACCGCCCCTCTGAAACAACAGACCGCCCCTCTGAAACAACAGACCGCCCCTCTGAAACAACAGACCGCCCCTCTGAAACAACAGACCGCCCCTCTGAAACAACAGACCGCCCCTCTGAAACAACAGACCGCCCCTCTGAAACAACAGACCGCCCCTCTGAAACAACAGACCGCCCCCTCTGAAACAACAGACCGCCCCTCTGAAACAACAGACCGCCCCTCTGAAACAACAGACCGCCCCTCTGAAACAACAGACCGCCCCTCTGAAACAACAGACCGCCCCTCTGAAACAACAGACCGCCCCTCTGAAACAACAGACCGCCCCTCTGAAACAACAGACCGCCCCTCTGAAACAACAGACCGCCCCTCTGAAACAACAGACCGCCCCTCTGAAACAACAGACCGCCCCTCTGAAACAATAGCCCTCGAGTGAGACGGACACAATTAGCCAGGCTAACACTACTACAACTACACAGGAAACTACACGGACAATTAGGACAGAGTCCAAAATGAACTCAGAGTAGGAGTACTGATCTAGGATCAGTTTCATAATGAATACGATTATATGGACGGGGGACCTGATTCTAGATCAGCACACTTACTCTGAGATGATTTTGAATACAGGACCGGGACTTTTAAGGTCTGCCTTAGTGTTCACTTGAGCTTCCTATCTCATCCATACGTTGACACTTGATTTGAAGGGCATTTGGTAAAGTGGATTTAAAATAAGCCAGTAATAAGACAGCTAATGATGTGATGGGATCAATGGTTGTTTCCATAGGGAGCTACAGGACAATTCAAGGGCCCTGGAAGAAGGTTAGACTCCCTCCCTGTATGGCAGAATGGTCCCCTGTGGATGGAACAGAGAGTGTTGTCTGATATCGGCTGTATGAGGGTTACATACAGTGACCAATATAACAAAACACTATCAAAAGCACCACGTGAGAGAAACATAACTTCATGAAATCTTTAGATTGAGTAGTTTCGAAGCAGACATAACATTTTTTTTAAAGTACAGAATAATAGCCCCTCATTAAACATAGTTCAATTGAAGACTTCATTTAAGAAAATATAATTTCTGAGTTCCTCTTATGTTGCAAAGACACACAGAAAGAAACACGTTATGAATTTAGCTTCGGCGTGCTGCTTCTCTGTTTTACGAGCAGCACAACATAGACATAACCAAGGCCAGCCAGGGACAATACACTGTGCATACGTTAGTGTGTAGATGGAGCCTGTATTTCACTGTGACATAAATCAACCCGACTCTCTATGAATCCATGGCCAATTAGAAAACAACAATTAGCTGCAATGGGGCGTGCTTCAAGTCTAATGATGAATAGGTAGTAAATATTACACCATGACGGGTAGGTGGCAACTGTAATGCATTCATTTCTAAATGTAATCTGTTTTCCATAAAGCAGTGACAAAAATGAAGGCCTAAATCCTATTCTATACACATCGTGGTGGGATTCAGTACTTTCATTTAACCTTAAAATGGACCAAGTTGAACCATTGAGGTCAAAATAAGTATTTCACAATGTTAATGTGTCGAAAAAAATAAATATATATATCTTTACAAGCGAGACATTTTCACCGGATAGGTACAGTGAAATGTGTTGTTTTACAGGGTCAGCCATAGCAGTACGGCAATCCTGGAGAAAATTTGGGTAAAGTGCCTTGTTCAAGGACACGTCGACAGATTTTTCACCTCGGCGGCTCGGGTATTGGAACCAGTGACATTTTGGTTACTGGCCCCGACGCTCTAACCGCTAGGCTACTTGGGGGTAAGTGGGGTGGATATAGTTGGGGTACAGTTGGGGGGCAGTTAACTTACGATGCGCAGCAGCCACATCTGGGTGAAGGAGGAGGTGGAGTAGTGGGTTCCGTAGTGGAACTTGGGCACCTGGTCGTCCTCCCAGGATTCATAGCGGTTGTTGAAGAACGCCGCCCTCTTGGGGTTCAGGGCACCAATGGGCTGTGAGGCGAAAGACAACGTTATTACAACAGAGACTGATAGACACGGATAGAGACGGAGATAAAAGAGAAACAGAGAGAAAGAGTGGCAGTACGAAAAGAAGAAACATTTTATAACACGGTACATTGAACTCTTTTAGCTTTCAGAGAGCAGACATTGCTTCAAAACACAGGGCCTATATATTCAAATGATGTTGGTAACCTTTGTGCGTTCGTCGAATGAATATTAGATGCTGTGTTGTTTTGAGGATCAATCCATTCCAACAGCATTTCACTTCATAGCCCTGAAACACAACCCCCTGCGGCTAGTCTGTCAGAGAGAACGAATGTGTTGCGATGAAAGGAGGCCTAGGAACATCAATAGCAAGGGCCGGGAGGTTCCTTCTTCCA